>NC_141154.1:116358606-116658606 GCF_053477565.2 Lygodium microphyllum | reverse complement strand
TTTTTCTAAGATAGCTAGTCCTTTGATTGAATTGACTAAACCTTTTGTTTGGTCACATGCATGTCAAGAAGCCTTTGAAACACTGAAATAAAAAGTGGTTGAAAATTGCATATTAAAAACTCATGAGATGACAAAGCCTTTTGTATTTTCTTGTGATGCTAGTGGGGGGAGCGATTAGGATGTGTGTTGATACAAAAGGGGAGAGTAGTGGCTTACGAGTCTTGGAAATGAAGGGACATGAGATAAACTATCATGTACATGACTTGGAACTTGCTATTATACTTCATGCTTTAAAACATTGGAGACATTTGTTTCTTGGTATATTTGAATTGAGAACTAATCATCAAAGTCTAAAATATATTTTCACTCAACCTTTGTTAAATAATTAACAAAAGAGATGGTTGCAGTTGCTATGTGAATATGACTTCGATATTAAACATGTATATGGAAAGGAAAATAAAGTTGCTGATATTTAAGTTGTAGACCTATGTGTAATAGTTTATCTAGTATATGGATATTGACTCGATTGATGATGTGCAACTTGAAGTGCAGGATGATCCCATGTACTCTAAAATTTTATTGTTCTTAAATAAAATTTTGGAGGAAATGTATGATGGGAAGTTTCATATGCTTAAGGGAAATCTTTATTATTGAAATCATTTGTGTATTCCTACTACTTCAAAATTCAAGAAATAAATTCTTATGGAATGCCACAATTTCCCTTTCTTTCCCCATCATTGATTTTCAAAAACTTCCAACAAAGTCAAGAACTCACTTTTTTGGGCAGGGATGAAAAAGGATATTAAAACATATGTGAAGGAATATTTGGCGTGACAACAAGTAAAAATTGAATAAAAACATATACCTAGTGAAATGCAACCATTGGATGTACTTGACCAAAAGTGGGAATCCATATCTATGGATTTTATCACTAGGATACCTGTTACTAGGAGATGGTATGACACTATCTTTGTGATAGTGGATAGACTCACAAAAATGTCACATTTCTTTCCTATAAAAAAGATTGCCACAACTTTGAATATAGCTAAATTTTTTGTAAAAGAAATCTTTCATTTTCATGGTATGCCCAAAAGTATTATGTCTTATAAAGATTCAAAATTTACATCTAACTTTTGGAAAGACACATTTAAAGACATTGGAACTAAATTAAGAATGAGTACTCCATTTCATCCATAGAATGATGGAGAGATAGAGAGAGTGAACTAAGTTTCAGAAGACATGCTTAGAATATATATTAATGAAAAACAAAATAACTAGATTGAATATTTGGCCTTAATTGACTTTGCAAACAATAGTTCATGGCATGCATCCATCAAGATGACTCCATTTGAAGCAATGCATGGTTATAAGTGTATAGCTCTTGTTCAAATTTTCAATGCTTCAAATTGAGTTGAAACAATGGATGAGAAATTAAAAAGAATGGAGAAACACATTAAAGAGACACAACTAAGGCAAAAGAAATATTATGGCAAGAAAAGGAGACCAGTAGAGTATAGTGAGGGTGATATGGTTTTCTTGAGAGTTGAATCTCATCGAACAAACTTATTTCTTGGAAAAGATAGAAGGTTATCTTCACATTTTGTAGGGCCATTCAAAATTCTAAAGAAGATTGGTCCACTTGTATATAAACTCAAATTGCAAGTTTGTTAAAAAAGTATGTTTCTAACTTTGATAATCTTTTGCAGGACAAGTTTAGATTCACAAGAAGAAGGAAGATTGAAGGTTGAATCAGAATTAGTATTAGATTGTAAAGTTAGACATCTTAGAGGTAGAGATATTGTGGATGTGTTGGTAAAATGGGATACATATCCTATAGAGGATGCAATTTGGATTCATCTAGATAGTTTGCAACAAGAATAGACACAATATTAGTGAGTTTGGGAATCTCCCAATTCCCATTTTTTGAATACTAAAAAGGTGGCACCTAGATAACATGCCTGTAAGTTTCTCAAAACCATATGATGTAACCTATCATTGGAAAGCATTTGAAAAATGAAATCTATTGAGCTATAGAGCACTTGGTTTGGAGTTATAGTGTTCAAGTTATGACAATTCCAAAGATTTGACCAGGTCTCCCAAACTTATGGAAAATTCCCATATTCCCCAATATTGTGTTAATATCCATCTTTTCAATTCTCAGGATAAAGTGTTTGGGAGAAGTGGAGAATGTGATATGCCCTAATAAAGTCATATTGAACTTTTTTTAAAAAAAACATGTGTGTGGATAGTGTTTGGAAAAGATTTTTAGATCATTTTAAGTGTTTTGACAAATTTTGGTGATGGTAAATTTTCAAAAAAAAAAAAACTTAGGCATAAGATCTATTTTGAAAGCTGATTTGTAATCAAATGGAGTAGAATTTTATCAAAGTTTTCTCATATACTTCGAAGAGGAAACTGAGGAGAATATTTTGTCATCTCATAGGCTTGATCCAATTCTTCACCATTTTGGAGATGAGTCTTCGGAAATAAAAAACAAAAAAAAATCAATAATTTTTTTAAAAATATATATCATAGTTTTTGTACTTTTTTTCATTTTTGGTAGGTTACATGGTGGATTGATGTTTTGGGAGGATTGCATCAATTTTGGCATAGGCTTTTCTTAGAAAACATGTTGTTCCTAGAAAAGCCTATTCTAGACGTGTGAAGCCATTTTGGCAGAAAAGCTTAACAAATAGTTATCTCCATCATCATCTTCTTTTTTTGAAATCCAAGATTAAGATTGTGAATGTGATTGTGATTGCGATTGAGATTGTGAGCAAGAGTGCAATTTAGAGTGAAATTGTGATTCTTTCATGTACATGAAGTCAGCTTGGGGTGGTCAGGAGGTTCGAGATTTGCATTGGAGTGTAATTTCTGATTATGCTATCTTCTACTCCTCTATTTCCTTCAAACTCTAACACATATTTCTCTTTCAGTCTTCCTACTAGCATCTCTCTATAAAAAATTATGTTGATTTTTATCAAATTATGACTTATCGTGTTGTAAATGCTCAAAATATTCACAATGCAAATGAGAATTTTCATGCTTATCAAGGATGTAGTGATTACATATAGCTATCAAAGGAATTGAATCATATGTATGTGAGTATTATTTGTGGTTTTCACTAGCTCAAAAAGTCTATGGATAGAACGGACAATAAGTTTGATGAATTGATAGTAGCCATAAAAGGTTTGAGTGGTAATATGTAGAACTCATAGACTACTTAAGACCCTATTCCAACCTCACATAATAGTAATCCAACCCCACAAGATATTTTGTCTCTCCTATGGAGAAGGAAAAGTCCCAAAGGAGATTGTACAACCTAAAGTAAAGAGGCCCGTTTGTTAGAGACAACATGTTCTTGAACCTATCAATGCATGTTAAGGGAATTTCAGATTTGACAAAATTGAACAAGTATGTGTATGGACTTGACATGCATCTCTAATTAGAGAATAGTGCCGTGCTGCCTAAAGATTGCTTATTGAGTAGTATAGCTAAAAGTATCATAGGAATATGTCTTCTTGTCAATCCAAAACTATGGAAAAAAACTTTATCAAAATAGTCCTCAAAGTTAGGGTAGTATTTCAGCCAAAGAGAGGGATTTAAGCAAGATGGGATTTTTCAAAGCACCTACAATAAAGTCCCAATACTTCCCACAATTTATCGAGAAAAACATGTCACTAAATTTAGGTATAATGTTGAGGAAAATTTTGACTTTAAGTGAATAGGTTTTGTTGGTAAACCTTTAGCCAACAATGTGAAAGTCATGCATGCACCAAATGATAAGCTAAAGGATATATACACAAAAGGTCTATGCATCAAGTGTGGGGAGAAGTGGAATCTAGAGTCAAAGAAAAGTGTAAGTCAAGAAATGCTAAGGTTAACATGATTATTAATGCTAAGGAGGGATTAGATGAAGAAACACATTAGGGAGATGTGCTTCAAATGGCAACCTTGCCCATTTATGCAAAACCACATCAAGAAGAGGATGTTGTTCATGAAGATTTTTATGATATGATGGATGGATTTCCATTCAATCCAAGTGTTCCCTTAATCTTGTGTACTATTTCTCATTATGAATATTGCGGATGTAGAGGTGAAAATACTCTTAAATTGAATCAAGGGGCTTGTAAATTGTAAAGTTACTGATATTCTTATGGATATAGGTAGCACATATAGTTTTATAATATTAAATATTTGGAAAGGTTGAAGATGTTGCCTAAGGATATGGATGTTTCATTGATCATAAAAGTTATTGATGGGGCTTATGAAGCTAGTCATGAAGTATGTCCATGCACTCCTATTGAGTTATCACCATCATGCACCATTTAAATTGATATTCTAGCCTTGGAAATGGGACCCATTGACATAGTTATTGGTGGCTACAATTGGCTTAAGAAAGTTAAAAGTTTCCAATGGATTTGAATGTAATATAAATGTTTTTTTTTTTTTGTGGATAGAAAATAACCTTGCAAGGTGTGGACCAAAAGCAAGTGAAATTAATCTCTATCGAGTTGAATAAAAAGACCACTTCCATGTCTTGTATTTTTGCTCTTCTTCTTTTAAGAGGATGAAGATCCGCCCACACCTACTTCAAAGAAGAAGAATCCAATATTTTGCATGTTATTGAAAGAATACAAAGATGTACTTAAGCCACTATATAGATGAGGAAGAAGAGAAGAGAGGGAGAAAAGAGAGAAAGTAGAGAGGAAGAAAGAAAGGAATAGACAAGGAGAGATGGATAGAGAGGAAGAGAGTGAAGAAAGAGAGGGAATGAGACAAAGGAGAAAGAGGAGATCATCCCCAATCGCAACAAGAGCACCACTCCAACCCACAAGTATTTTGATACAAGTCCTTCCTCTCCTAGTGAAGTCATAGTCTTGCAAGGAGCTGCCAAACCATCTAGAGTTCAAGATCCTCAGAGCTTGGTACTAGTGCCACAAACATCTTCTTATGATGGCCTCGAAGAGGAGATATTCTAGAGCGAGGAGCACGAGAGCTATGAATGCTATTGCAAATGTGGTTCATACGCCATCACACATGTCACAAGACCAGGATTCTTTAGAAAAATCAATGTTCATTCAATACATGTCTAAGAACGTAAATAAAGGAGTTACAATACAGTAAAGGAATTATCGTGAAAAGAAATGATAGGACAAGTGAAGACTACTAAATTAGAGTTGTATAATTTAAAGTTAGGATAAACTGCATAGTGTCGCCTTAAATTAATTATCTTAAGTTGTTTATAGATGATCAATTACATGAATAATAAATTCATTGGCATTGATAAATTATGTAAATGTTAAGAAAGATAGAAAGTTGCATTTAGAATAATTCTTTTTGCAATTATAAATTATGCAAATTTTAAAAAATATTGAAGTTACATTAAGATTTTTTTTGCATTTATAAATTATGTAACTATTAGGAAAGGGAAAAGTTGCATTAATAAAATACCTTTTACATTTACAAATTATACAAGCATTAGAACAAGTAAAAGTTGCATTAAGAAAAAATCCTTTTAGCTTCTACAAATTATGTGAACATAAGGGAAGGTGAACATTATATCAAGAATATTTCTCTTTGCATTTATGGAATTCCTAAATGTCAAGAAATATTATCTTAGTATTTGTAAACATAGAAATAATAGCTTTATCTTAGTATTTAAAGCGAATTTGAACAATCAAAGTAGATGATAAAAAATTGTCAATTCGAAGTACTTGTTAAGGAATAAAATTTTACTATTATTTTCAAGATATGATAAATTACCATAATTTAGGATAACCTCTAGATTCTAAATGAGAACAAGTAACCAATCCTTGATAAGGGTTATGAACAAAAGGTTGCAATAAACAAAAACCAATGACAACTAAAGAAAATACCTAAAGGAGGAAGGCTAGTTGAAGTTTAAAAAGGGGACTTAGAAAAATCAATTTTGAAGGAAAAATAGGAAGACTTTTCAACAGGATTGGGTTGCCTATTGCCCAAAGATACAACTCTCATTGTAAATCAGATTATTGAGGTACTTTATTCTTCTACTTTATATACTATTTTCTCATAATATAAAGATTTTTTTGGCATCATTTTGTCACGTCTTTCTTATCTCATTGAGCTAGTCCCTTGTGGATTGCAACTAAACACACTACCCCCTAAATCTTTGGTGAACCTCATGTGAAAAGCTGTAGAATTTCAATGAGATAGGTGATAGTGACCACAAGGCAAAAACCATCGAGAATAAGGAAAGAATCTTCAATACTGTAGATATTCATATGATGCATGGAATTTGTGATTTTATGTGGACCAATAAAGCCATAGAGCACGAAGAAGCTATATTAAGGGTACTTCAAGCAATTACTACTAAGATGAAGATGTTCGATGGAAGATATGTTTCAAAATTCCTTCATGTTTAACAAGAGAAGCTGGATCTTGCTAATGTGACAATCAATGAGATGTCATTCTACTTTAGTAGAGTAGTTACTTATGAATTGCGGAATCAAATCCAAACCTTATATATTATGATCCATATGGTAGGACATGGGAAAATTTTGAGAAGGCCTTAAAGAATGATTTTTTCCTAGAAGATTTGGATCGCGTAACAAAGCACTCATTCTTAGAATGGGTCATGAAGCAGAGAAAAGGTTGATCTGTTACCAAGCTACAAAGGGAATTTGAATAGAGACAGCACTAGCCTAGTGCAAGTGACCAGTTGCTTCTACTTCTTGAGAAATATCTCATCTTCTTATAAGTTGTAGATCCACTACTCCAGTCAAACCTCAAGAAGTTCTTGGAAGAAAATTCAATGAAAAATGGATTAAAGGCTGATTGGGCTGATGTTCAAGAAGCTATATTGAAGCTTTTGATGAGAAGAGGCAACACAGACATGAGCAGTTGATGACTCCACAACCTATGGTTTCTCCTTTGTGACCAACTCCTCCACCAAGATCATAGCCCATGATCCGTACTCCTTCTACTTCAAGTAAACAAGACCTTCATGAAGACTTAATTAAAGAAATGAGAAATTTTGAAATTAAAATATATTTAAAATAAGATTCAAAGCGAGCTACCTCTTCTTAGGCTCTACTTAGAAGGGAATATGCTAGGAGAAGCATTTGGTGTGATAGTCTTGAGAATTAGTGCAAGAACTATGAGTTATTTAGAGATGCCAAGAGAAAGAACTTAGTTTTTTTTGGGAAAATTTTTAAAAATCCTCTTGACTAAGACAGGTATGCCGATTATTTTAAACTTTGGCAAGGAAGGTATGAAGAAGATTCTTGAGAACATGATGATGCACACATCTTATGTGACCACAGGAGATGCTTCAACTTATGAGGTATGGGTTGAAAAGAAGACAGAGAGGAAAACACAGCTATGGTAGCATGTTGGCAAGAAAGAGAAAGAGTTGAGAAGATAGAGTTATTTGCAAGATAAAGAGAGTATTGATGAAGTAAATGGGTTGTCATGTATAGAATCTACTACATATATTTTAGCTATTCCAAAAATAGATTTTCATAGTGGATTGAAACTTGTGCAAAAACATACCTTGGATATGTTGGATGGTGATCTTTCTTAGCAAGAAGAGTTATCTATTGATTTATCTTAGTGAACAAAGAAGAGGACTAAAGCATTTCAATCAATAGAGTTGTAAAGGGTTGGGTTACATCACTCAAAAGAGTTTAATATCAAGTTATTTCAACATCCAGGGTGTGGGGCTATCCTTGTGCAGCACAAAGAACAAAGGGCTGATCATTTTTACCCAATAGAGTCAAGTGCTACCCATTTATAGTAATAATTGTATTTGATAGAGGGTATGTCTGATGTAGAGAATGTACTTAGGCTTTGATTGGAGATGTAGTAGATATGAGAGAGACACAGATAGAGAGTTCTAAAGAAATAAAGATCTTATCCAAGAATTATGAGTTTCTTGAAGATATAGATGCTTTGATGGTAATTACCGATGTTATAATGGCAGAACCAGTCCATAATAAATAGGTTGTAGCTTTTGATGACACCATGGCAATGATATATACTTTGGTTGAAGATTACCATATGCAAGATGAAAAAGATAGAGTGGAGAGTAAAGAAGACATTGTGGATTTCAGTATAAATTGCAAGTTTAGAGGGGGTGAAGATACTATGTTAGTGATTTCTTTAGTGTTTCTGCAGGACATGTAGGAAGACCAACGAAAAGCATGCATACAAGAGTATGATTCATAAATGTCTAAAAAGCATAATATGATTGATATTTTTCTATATGATCGAGGAGAATTCGGAAATCTTGGGATACTAAAGAGGATTAATAAGCCAAGACCAAATGTTGAGGAACCCATGCTAAGACATGTAGAAGATGTAGATGCAGAGGAGAATCTAGTGGAAGATAAGTAGTTTGGTAATGAAGATGAGGATAATTAATTTTCATTGATATACAAGCTTGAGCATGAGATACCATATGATCCTGGTGGATTTACACAACTTGAGTTATGGCATAGATTGGATGAGATGTCATTAGATGTAGAGGGATACATACATGATAAGAAGATTGAGCTCTTCATACCTTATGATCCAAGTGGGAGTGATTTGACTTGTTGGTGAAGACATGCATTTAGATTTATGATCTTGGAGGCAAAATGATTTAAAGTATGATATCTTGGGAAACACATATATTGATTTTTGATCCAGGTGGACTACAATGTTGGCTTGCAACATGACTAGTCACAATTTGATAAAAATCAACAAAATCTTTGATAAAGAGATGCAAATAGAAAGACACAAAGAGAAATCTATATTATAGCTTGAACGAAATAGAGGAGCAACAGATAGCACAATCAAAAATTGCACTCCGATGCGGAGTTTGAACCTTGCAACCACCCCCGAGCTGATTTCATGTACATGAAAGAATCACAATCTCAATTTGAATTGCACTCTCACTCACAATCTCAATCGCAATCGCAATCACATTCACAGTCTTAATCTTAGATTTTAAAACAAAACGATGATGAAGATAACTATTTGTTCAACTTTTCTACCAAATATGGCTTCATGCGTCTAGAATAAGCTTTTCTAGGAACGACGTGTTTCCCAAGAATAGCGTGTGCCAAAATTGATATGATCGTCCCAAATCATCACTCACATCATGCAACCTGCCAAAAATCAAAAGAAAGCACACAAAGAAAGATATGCTTTTTTTTTTGAACTTTTTTATTTTTTATTTTTTAAGGCTTATATCTCTAAAACGATGGAGAATTGGATAGAGCTTGTGAATATTCTCCTAGATCTCCTATTCAAAATCCTTGAGAGAAATTTTGACCAAATTCTACTCCACGTTTGATCACAAATCAGCTTCCAAAACAAGTATTATGCCTGAAAGTTAGAAATGTTTTGACCAAAATTTTACCATCACCAAAATTTGTTCAAAACATCATTTCCAAACACTATCTACACACATGCCAGAAAAAAGTTCAATATAGAGCATATCACATTCTCCCCTTTGTCCCAACAACTCTGCCCTTAGAGTTGAAAAGATGGATATTCTTATTGCAAACTATCTAGATAAACCCAAGTTGCATCGTCCATGGGATATGTATCCCATTTCACCAACACCTCCATAGTATGTCTATCTCTAAGATGTCTGACTTTAAGATCTAATACTAATTCTCATTCGACCTTCAATGTTCCATCTTCTTGTAATCTAAACTTATCTTGCAAAAGATGATCAGAGTTAGAAACATGTTTTTCAATAAACTCACATGAAAATTTGGATAAACCTTGAAATGAGATGGCAATTTGAGTTTATATGCAAGTGAACCAATCCTCTTTAGAATTTTAAATGGGCCTAAAAATGTGTAGATGACCTTCTATCTTTCCCAAGAAACGAGCTAGTTTGACGATATTCAACTCTCAAGAATACCATATCATCCTCACTAAACTCTAGTGGTATCCTTTTCTTGTCATAATATTTTTTTTGCCTTACTTGTGCCTCTTTAACGTATTTCTTCATTCTTTTTAATTCCTTATCCATTGTTTCAAGCATTTGTTTTAGATTTTCTACTCTATTTGAAGCATAATAAAAACGAGCGGGAGTCACACAGTTATAACCATACGTTCCTTCAAATGGAGTCATCTTAATGGATGGATACCATGAAGTGTTGTATGCAAATTCAATTAAGGTCAAATATTCAATCTAGGTGTTTTGTTTCTCATTTACATACATTCTAATCATGTATTCTAAAACTCAGTTCACTCTTTATGTCTCTCCATCAGTCTTTTGTGGGGATGAAATGTGGTACTCATTCTTAATTCAGTTCCAATGATTTTAAATGTGGCTTTCCAAAAGTTAGATGTAAATTTTTAATCTCTATTAGACAAATACTTTAAGGCATACCCCACAAATGAAAGATTTATTTCATAAACAATTGAGCTACATTTAAAGTTGTGTTGGTCTTTTTCATAGGAAAGAGATATGCCATTTTTATGAGTCTATCCACTACCACAAAGATGGTGTCATACCCTCCCCTAACAAACACACAGTTTAGTGATAAAACCCATAATTATGGATTCCCAACTTTGGTCGGGTATATTCAATGGTTGCATTTCACCAGGCATATATTTCTATTCAATTTTTACTTATTGGTACTCGAAAAATTCCTTCACATATGTTTTAACGCACTTCTTCATCCCTGGCCAAAAGAATGAGTTCTTGACTTTTTGTAAGTCTTTGAAAATCCAGGATGAGGAGAGAAATGTAAATTATGGCATTCCTTAATAATTTCTTTCTTGAATTTTGAAGCACTATGAATATATGCATGATTTAGATGATAAAGATTTCCCATAAGCATATGAAACTTCCCATCATACATTTATCCCAATTTTTTATTAAGAACAATAAAATTTTAGAATACATGGTATCATCCTGCACTTCAAGTGTCGCACATCATCAATCAAGTCAGTTAATATAATATATAAGCTATTACACATGGGTCTACGACTTAAAACATTAGTAACTTTTCTTTTGATTCCCAATACATGTTTTATATCAAAGTCATATTGACATAGCAACTGTAACCATCTCTTTTATCGATTATTTAACAAAGGCTGAGTGAAAATATATTTTAGACTTTAATTATCAGTTTCTAACTCAAATTTTACACCAACTAATAGATGTCTCCAATGTTTTAAATCATGAACTACAACAACAAATTGCAAGTCATGTATATGATAGTTCATCTCATGTCTCGTTAATTTCTGAGATTGATAAACCACTACTCTCTGGTCTTGTGTCAACACAAACATCCTAACTACTCTCCATTGGCATCTTAAGAAATTTTTTAAAAATTCCTATCTCAAGAATTTTTAATGTGCAATTTTCAGCCACTTTCCCCTTCAATGTGTCAAAGGCTTCATAACATATATGTGACCAAACAAAAGGTTTAGTTTTCTTAGTCACTTCAGTCAAAGAACTATCTATCTTAGAAATATCTCAAATATGAGTTCTCTCATATTGAGCTAATCCTAAGAAGCTTCTCAACTCTCTCACACATTTTGGTATAGGCCAATCGTCAATAGTCTTTACCTACTCTAGATCTATATGAATTCCCTCTTTAGAAATAACTGTTCCTAGATAAACATTCTTATCTTTTGCAAAGAAGAATTTACTCTATCTAGCATAAAGTTTAAGTTCCTTCAAAATCTGAAGACTTTTTCTAAGATCCATCACGTGTTCTTGATTATCTTTAGAATATAGGAATATATCATCCAAGAATGCAACTATGTTTGCCTATAGACCAAGGTTTTTCTAATTGTTTTGAGCACCTAGATGACATTTTCTAACCTTGATCTCTTACAAATATATCACTCCTTTTTGTGTGGTTTATTATTACAATAATGAGGACATTTTTACAAAAAATGCTCACTATAGGTTATAAAGTTTTATAGAACTATATTTAAACTTTCATTCTATTTTGATTCACAAGGTTTATTACTATGAATAAATAAAAATTTGATATGAAATCTCTTTGAAACATCCATCTAAGAAATCTAACGTCATTTAATTCTAGATCATCATATATTTCTATCTTTTTCTCTCTACTATCAAGCTCCAAAAAGACTCAAAGTACTCCAAATTTTTTGAGATTCTCAAAAATGCCCAATGAAAGACTTACATTTTTAAAACACCCTACACAAGCATTCTTGACTTTCTAAATTTTCAATCACCCTATATATGTCAATGGATTATACTTTTGATAATTCCATTTCTAGTATTCAGCCTAGAAGAAATCATACCTGCAAGCTCTTGCAAAGTGTTTACATATATGATATATCATCAAAAACTCATGAGATGCATTCATCAAACTCAAGCAAACCATTTTTCTTCAAATACATTTGAGCCTTTAAGAAATGCTACTCATTGTGAACATCTTCTATGGTGACTTTAACATTTTGATATATAGCATATAAATCTCCTAGTGTTGTATTTATGGCTCACATTTTCCAACCATGATCCATGTCAACCAACCATATCCCATTTTGATAAAGACTGATTGTCATAACATTTGTTTGTGATCCATGATTTATCAATGTAATTCACGGTCATTCAAGATTGAACACTTTGACTCTATAGAGTCTATGTAGTAGCTCTACCCCAATGATCTCTTAAATGGTGACTTGTAGATATAACTCCGTATGGTTCTCTTTTATTGAGTTGTACTTGTCTTAGCCCTTGAGAAATTTGGCACACATTACTGCCCTTTCAACATCTTTCTCTTTTTGCTTATACATTCCTTGCATGTGTGTTTCATGTATATCATGTATTCCTTGTGCAAACATTTCTTCTTCTCCTTGCAAAGTGGCATTGGTTAGTTTCCCCAAAATATGACACCTCCTCTTTAGAAATCCTATGGTTTCTCCATGAAATTCTCATTTAGAAATTCTTTTCATAATTTCTATGGTTTTTTAATGAAATTATCAATTAGGAATCCAAAGAATTTCTCCCAAACTAACTTTCACCTTGTTTATTTAAATGATTTCTTCTAATACTTTGTTCAAATCTATGGTTGTTTCAATATGAGACTGCAATTTATATGCTAGAGTTTTGGTTTTAGCTTTGCTTTGGTCATATTTCCTTCCCTTTGAGGCATTAGCTATTTCTTGCCTTATGGATTCAAGATCCAAAGTTTCTTAAGTAAGTGATTTCTTTGTAGATCCCACACATTAATGATGCCTCATGGAGGCTATCATTTGGTTGATCCATACTCAACCCAACATCTCTTATATGGTAAACACAATTGTGAACCCTTTGGGTAAGTTACATGTTTCTCTTAAGGAGATTCCCTAAGATTCCTTAAAGAATTGTAAAAAAAATAACTTATTTTTTAATGGTATAAATATCAATGTAGTTATTTTGCAAATGTACTAAATCTAACTTTTTTCTTAAATAAGGACATTTTTTGGTATCGTAGTTTTAAAAAGTCACCTAATTTTTGGTTGTGCATTTTTCTACAAGTATAGACATAAAAAATCCTAAATGCATATACTTAAAAAGAGGCTTATTTAATAACCACATGATAATAACTCGATGAAATTTAGTGTAAAAAGGTAAATGCTTTCAATGAATCATATGAGAGCTTTCTCAATTCAAATTTACTTAAAAACTTGTTCTAAAAATGTTGCATCCTAGCTATACCATTGCTTAAGGTTTAGTAGCTATACTATGATAATCTACAAATAAGGAGATTGTCCTAAATTGGTTTCTTAAGTAATCAAACTACTAGTATTATAGTGTGAAAATATGAAAGTTTTCCTGAATTGTAGGTAACCTCAAGTATGGTTGTCAATAAATAAAACTTTCTAGTATTATAATGTAAAACCATAAAAGTTGAGCTAAATTTCATGCAATCTTAGCTATGTCCTTTTGTTACAGAGACCAATAAAATATCAATAAAATATGTGTATTATGGACTCATTAATAAAACTCTTAATAAAGAATGCATATATTCTAGGTAGATGCGAAATCTCATTTTAGAATTGTAATATAAAAAAGGGGTTTACTTGGTTAAGGTTGGATCAAGATATCTAATTATATCTAAGTGTTGTCTCCACATCAAATATTACCCTTTCTAAACTTGCAAGGCCACATTTCAAATAAATGAATTCTATGTGCTCTATGTACTATTCCACATGCTACATTTACTTACAACTTATTTGCACCATATGAAGTTACACTCTAAAGACCTTAGATAAATTCTTGTAGAACATATGTGACAAAATTCGTTTTTGCCTTTTTTATTACATCCCAATTGAAAAATGTTAATTAGTTAATACATTTGACCAATACAAGTACTTCAACCAAGATAGACAATGAGAGTTACTGCATAATTAGTATTGTTTGTAATATAATACAATTCTATTTGGTTCAAAGTTCCTGATTCTCATATTGTATACACAAGTCTTATACATAATTTTATTTGAATGTGGACTAAAATCAAATGACATTGTATGTTCCATTATTGATATATAAGTAATAAAAATGTACAAAGTTTCAATACCAATACATAAGTTACAAAAATAAGCAATATAAGAACCTATATTGATGCAATGCATCAATGATAGTGAAATTGAAGCTAAATGTTTGGTATGAATTCTGTGAGACTTGATGCATTACATTGATTTCAAGAGAAAAATCTTATATCTCTTGCACATTTTTTGGGGCCCTGATACATTGCATCAAAATCAAAATATAATGTTATAGTTTTTGTATGATTTTATTGATGATTGATGAGAAAGCCTTGAATTTAATATATTTTCATGCACATTTGATGTAATACATCAAAATGAGGTGGAAAATGATACAATTTTCAAGGATCTGATTCATAATGCTTGCAAACAAAGCCCCAAATTCCCCTTTTTTTGCATGGCCTTGATGTATTACATCAAAATGAGGTGGAAAAATAACAAGTTTTTAGGAATTGATATGATGAGAGAACCCTGAATTAAACATTTTTTCTCATACCCTTGACGTGATGCATCAAAATGAGGTGAAAAAATAACACAATTTTGAAGGATCCCAAATTGTTGAGAAAAAAAGGCCCAAATGTAGTCTACAAGTACAACAGGAGGGTAGTATGGTGTGGCTATAGGGGACTACAAGGTGGTCCAGCTTGTAGGCATGGTTGAGGTCAATAGTGGTAGGGCGATGTAAGAGAGGTCATGCCTGGAGTGGCATAGTCTCAATAGGTGACAATGGTTAGAGAGTGGTGTGGCTATCTTGTTTGTTGGGAATGATAGATAGCCACAGACATACACAACCTTTCCCTGCCTACAATGAAATGATTGTGACACATTTAGTTAAACTAAATTAAATATTGGTTTTCCACCCCATGTGTGTGTTTCTACCATTCCATCTACATGCATAGCACCTCCATAGCACCCACTAGATTAGAAGGGCATGTAAGCTTTCTACAAGCCAACCCAAGGCTTTACAAAAGTGCTACACTAATGATCTAGGTTTGCTCTTATGAATCAATAAGTGGAGGAACGATTCTAAGTTATAGTGAGTGGCTTTTGTGCAACTTGAACAATGAGGCCCATCCACTTGGAGTCTTGGGTCCATGATGTGATCGACCCTTTAGGAGCACGTGGGCAAGTGCACATTCCATGTGGCATAGACGTAGAACATGAACTAGTAATTAATGTCTAAGAGACACACTTGCTAGAGAGAAGAGAGATTGGTTAGGAGAGAGGACATTGCCAAATTTGGGGGAGTCAAGGTCCAAGATGAAGGCTTAATCTCTACACAAAGGCTTAATAAGAGTACATGAAATAAAATATTAATAGATACATAAAAAACTATACACAAAAGACCTTATATGATGCTTAGGTAAGTTACTCATGAATATATGTGGGCATCACGTGGGTTAAAAATAAGGTATTTTTAAAATACCATTTTATACATTTTGTATATACATAAGGGTATAATATAAAAGGGTTATTTATAGATTGAATAGAAAAGGATTGTGTTTTATTTAGGAAAAATTCACAGATAAGGATATTTATAAATATGCCTTGAATGCATGTGATGTATAGAATATACATATAGTAACTTCCTTGAGATATGATGTACTTATGTGATTTTGAAAGCATATCTAATTTGAATTGATTTGTGTTTGGATGCCCATACTTTGATACTCAAGTATTAATATTCATATTAGCTTAGCTCTAATATCTTGATGGACAATATATAGACTTTGATTTATCATTAGGTAATCTCATTACATTGATATTCTCTTTATAACCTCAGAAAGTTAGATACTTTCAATTGGTAGGTCCCTTGTTTGATCTTTCAAAAAATTACAATATATTTTAAATACATGTATTTTTAAAATTAGAACTTCTAGGTAGCTTAAAATGGCCATATTAATCATTACAAATTAGTCACTCTACCTATGCATTTGTGAATGTACCAATTTAAAAAAAAAACCTTTAGGGATTAATTCGGAAGACAAACTTCACATTTAAGTTTGTGAATATGCATAAATGAGAACCATTGTTATTAGATGCAAAGTTTTCTATGAGTACAAGCTATAAAAATAGCTTGAGTTTTTGTTTTTTTAAAATGCTAAGATCATGAATTTCTAAAATATTAAGGGATTTGGGGCCATTCTTAAAAGAACTTGACTCAAAAATATGCACTTTCTTCTTCTTGCATTAACATAGTGAATTTTTAACGGAATATTTAAAAAGATTCCAAATGTTTCTCCTAAGATGCAATATTACCCAAAAGGTTTGCAATTGTGTTGGTAGCTTTCTTCTCTTTGAATTGATGAATTTTGTGTTCAGGTATTTCATGCTTCAATGGAAAGATGCAAAATAAACCATGCTATGCATATCAAGAAACTGATGGTTTACATTAAAATATGTATGCATTGAAAGATTTGTGTCAAGTTAGTGCTTTGTGCCTAATACATTCATGCATACATAGGTTCTTTGTTAATGTCTTAGATCCTTTACACTTTGAGTCCTCATCTCTCAATTGACATATAAAACTGCGCTCCACCCCCATACTCACAACAACTTTGAAGTGATTCCATGTGATAAGACACCCTTCTCATGGTTTTTGTTGTATAGTTTTTGTTGACCTCTCCTTAGTCTCTCAATCAAAATTCCTAGCTTATTATGGAATTTTTCGAAGTGATGTTCTCGGGCGTATGTGCTTAGTGAAGATGCAAACTCTTGTGCACATGAAACTAGGGTTTCTAAGTATAGCCTTAGTTGGCCTCATATGGTGCACTATAGGAAATTATAAAAATTTGTGCATTGCCTAAATAGCATGGATGTAGTTGATTAGTTGGGATATCAAAATCCCTAGTGCACTACACAAAACAATGTGTAGTGTTGTGCTTCCAACCCTATTTTTTGCATGGTGTGCATAAGTTTGGATCAATAAAGATACCTCTCCTCCTTGCTACTTAGCTATTTGCCTCTAGTTTCTTTTCTCATGTGTATGTATAATCAAACTTGAATAAAAGAAGTTGTATGCATTAGGCAATAAATGTCTAAACTCCTAACTTGAAAGGAGTTAAATTTTTGTTTGATTATCATAAAAAACAAGGAACTATGAGACATTTATACAAGGACTTAAAAGCTAGCAATCCATTACAAACCTAGGGGTTTGTAGGGTTTTTCAAAATGTGTCACAACATCATAGTAATGGGTTCTTGTAGAGGATGCATCACAATGTATAGAATTTTCTTGTTGGTCATGTGACTAAAGGTAGTGCAACGCAACACCCATGAGCCATTCGTAGATGGTTTTCTCCAAGGAAAAGTCTTCCAACTCTTCCTTAGCCATATTAGCAGTCTTCTTCCCATTGCTTTTCAATGTAACTTTTTTTTCATTTGGCTTCTCAACATTGAAATCTACTATTGCATATATCTTCTTCTTATATTAGAAGCACTCTCCTTGAACAATTTTCTTAACACCCTTTGTCTTCTTATGCGACCATCAATTTCTGTGGAGAAACCACCTTTACCTTTTATATTAATAGAGAATGCACCATCTCCACTACTCCATTCTTGGGCTTTAAGTTGCAACTTATCTACTAGAAATGTAAAAATTTCCTAAAATTTTGATGCCCTAGATGTCTCCCAAGTATTGAGAGCTCTTGACAATGCATGAAAATTTGGTTGGTTAGATCCAAAAACATTGCTGAGCTAGTTGTTACTAATCTTTTGTGTTGGAGCTATATATAGCTCACCCAATCTAGACTAGGTCGTCTCACCTATATATATGTAGATTGTGATCAATATGAAATAGTATTTGGGAGTGTCCATAGTGTGTCTCTTCCCTCCCTCTCACATCTCTACATATCTTCTCTCTCTATATCTCAAAATGGTAGTAGAGCTATGACGATCACTACAACTAATTCCTTGAAGAAGACAATCAAGAAGTATATCTATGTAGTATCTCTTCAATTCTTGATTCATGTTCTTTTCATGCTTAAATTTGATGTATTGTGTATGCTGTGAGATCTTATGTTATGAATTTTAAGCATAGAAGAAGTTCAGTTGATCATCATTGATCATCATTTATATTGTAGATATGCCTTGCTTGGACACACTCAAAGTTTCTATTTGGGAAACTCTTAAGGAAACACATTTCTTAAGAAAACCAATTTTTGCGATATGCTAGGACTTAGAAGCTTTTTTCCTAGCAAATTCGTGCTCAATTTGGAGTTCTGTGTCAAAAGTTATGTGAAATCACGTAAACTGGACTTGAAACAAGAAAACAAACAAGACAACACCTTTTTGTGCAGACTCTTATGACACAGGTTTCTTCATGATTACTCACTCTTGAGTTTCTACCAAAATTAGCCAAACCACCATGTATTCTGGGCCAAAAAGTAAAGCGATAACATTTTGATCGTTGTTCATATTTCTCATCTATGTTGGGTTGATTTATTCTCGCACACGTGTTGTGTATTCTCGGTCCCTTTATTCTAGCCCACGTTTCATCTATCTTGGGTCTCTTTCTTTTGGAGTATGCTTTTTGAACTAAATGTCTTTCTTTATAGCATAGCTTCTGCATATGACTTGTTGTGTTGTACGTTTCTCATGGTTTCATATATGGTGTGCAGATTCTATGATCTCATATTGTACATATTCTCTTAGCCAAATATGTCAAATTCTATAATCGTCAACTGATTTTCTTCTTTGGACAACGTTCTGTCCCTCACTTTCAAGGACAAGGATTCCTTGGATGAAAAGTAAAGATATTGCTAATCCTTGAAGGCGATGACTTGCATGATATTATTATTGGTAATTATGAATGACCGCCTCAACCAATTGATCAGGCTCATGATAATACCCTTGTAACTAAATGACCTATCTTTGAAGAATGGAAAACTGTTTATAATGAGTGGGTCAGATGTGACAAAGTAGCTCATCGATATATTCTTTCTGCTCTTCAAGAATCTCTTATGCTTGATATATGTAATCTTTCAATCTCATAAGCTATATAGGAGTATTTAAGAGCAAATTTTGAGAAAAAATCTATTCACTAAGTTACAGTACAACATTGAAACTTCTATGACAACACATATCAAATCATTCAAGAACATTATCAATCAACTTGCTAGTGCTAGTGATGCTATTCCATGAAAGCAATTGGTAACACAGCTTCTTGACACTGTAAAGGATTCTACTTATGATAATATTGTTGCCATATTATCTAACAAAGATGGGATCAATTTTGATCAAGCTTGTATATCTTTGATTGAATATTCACAATGATATGAATGACTATACAAAAATCAAGAAATAGCTATGATCTCACAAGATGACATACATCCAGAACAAATCGACCAAGATTTACTTGCTCAAAGGGTATCCCTTTCAACGCTTTACATGTAGAGTTGTCATGGTGATAACTTTTCTCGTCTCAAATTTCCTAATATACATTGTTATTATTGCAATAAAAATGATCACACTACAGATTTTTTGCCAGGCAAAACAATATGATGAAGAACATGATATTACAAATAAAAAACCGTTTTTATCTAGAGATTATTCTCCTTGTGGGTTACTGCAAAAAGAGTGATCATCCAACCCATTTATGTTTCAAGAGGCGTTTTGATTTAGATCAAAATAGAGCATATGCTACTACACATGACAACACTACGAAAGAAGGAAATTGTATGAGTTATTTTATCTCTCCATAAAGGATACTTCATGTTCGTGATGGATCTCTTATTATTATTGATTTTGGTGCTACGAGAAACATGACATATCAATCCCAATGGCTACATGATTATCATTCTATTCCTATTAAGAAATTTGTTTATCTTGCTGATGACATAACCTATCAAGTCAAAGGTATAGGTGATTTATATCTTGATACTCTTTCTTCAATAAGAATTCTGCATGGAGTTTTACATATCCCAAATCTACAAATGAATCTTCTTTTAGTTGCAAGACTTGTGGATCTTGGTCTCTTTGTCAATTTTGACCATACCAAGTATCACATTGAGAAAGACAGCCAAACCATAGTTGTCACTCCTTGAAATGGTAATATTTTTAATTTATCTTTAAACGAAGATGTTGCAAATGTTTTTACAGCTCCTAGCGATCTTAACAACAAAATATGGCATCATCACTTTGTTCACTCTGATTTTTCTAAGCTTAACAACAAAATATGGCATCATCCTTTAAGAAATATCAAAAAGCTGTAGAACTTCATACTGGTCGTTACATCAAGAAACTTTGTAGTAATAATGGTAGAGATTACATTTCAAATGATTTTGATGATTATTGTAATAATTAGGGTATTTATCATGAATATACGGTTCTCTACTCTCCTCAATAGAATGCTATTATTGAACGTAAAAACTGGACTATCCTCAATGCCATGCAATGTATGCTCATTCATTCTTGGGTTGAAGCAGTCTTAATAGTAGTATTTATGCAAAATCATCTTCCTATGACTCCTTCTAGTAAAATACTGATTACTACTTAGGCAGGTGAAAGTACTTCTGTTTTATATTTTTGAGCCTTTGGATATATTTCTTATATTCATGTACCCAAAGAGACTTGTAGAAAACTTGATCCTCCTAGTTTGAAAGTTATTTTCGTTGGATATTCAAAAATTTTCAAGGGATTCAAGTTTTATGATCCATCCTAACATTTTATTAGGTTATAAACCTTAATAAGAAAACTGTGGTTCATTCTTAAAATTTTAATTACAATTTATTAGGGTGAAGCATTGCTTTAACAAAACCCAGATTGCGATTCCCAGACTAGGGTCTCTAAATGCAAATTTATTAATTAAAAATTAATGGTGATGTGGAGCGCTCCATCGCGTGCTTTTTTGTGACGGTAGGTTCATTTTTATTAAAAATTAAAAGTGCCTCTTAAGTACACGTAGTCCATGCAAAGTGAACGGCTGGTTGATTTTTATAATTATTAAAAACTATGCATTTAGCACGAGTGCGCCTGAAAAAGTGGAAGAATATAATTTATTTTAGCAATTAATTGTGACTAAGGGATGATAAAAATGAATAAAGCTCAAAAAAATAAATACCTAGTAGAGGTGTGTATGTAATAGACTGAAGGTGCATGGAGTAGTCCCCAAATGCAAGTAATCTAGTTAAAAAAAACAAATACCACTAATTGAAAAAATAAAGCACCTTAGTGTTTTTGTTTTATTTTGATTTTATTTTATTTGTTTGTGGTTTTTTTTTCAATTGTATTTTAGGCGTGTTTGTATTTTGTGTGTATTTTGGTTGTGTTTGTTTTTTTTTCTTTTTTTCTTTTTTATTTTTTAAATAATTAAATCGGGATATAGGACACATGAACATATTGTGAAGTGCAAGGATGGCATTTCAACAATCCAAGAAGTGTCAACAATGTGTTTGAATTTATCCATGATTTTTCAATTGATTTTTGAAATTTAAAATAAATTTTCATGAGGTGAAGTATTAAATTTAGGGTTTTGGCTTCAAATAATACTTTGCCCATTTATGAAAGCATTTTCAATTGAGAAATTATTGGCAAAAGGGCAAGAGGATTTGTGGAAATTTTTTGGAAATATTTCTAAATTTTTACTAATTTTTAATGAATTTTACTCATTTTGCATGTATTTTTGAAGGAATTTTTAAATTTTGAATTTTTTGTAATTTATTTTCTTGAATTTCCACTTTAGAAAATATTCCAAATGATTTCACCAATATTGGAAAATTTGTAGGAAATTTTTTGCAAATTTTTTAAATTTTAAATGAATTTTAGGAATTTTTTGGTGTTTTATATTTATTTTTATGTGTTTTTATGTAGTTTGCGGGTTTGGAAATTAAAAGGCGGTACCCGAGTTGCATGTGAACAACGGAGGATGACTGCATGTGAACGGATGACTGCAACTCACCACCACACGAACAAACTAGAAGTGCGTCCTCGTGCGTGAACGCTTGCTAGCCGCACCCGGACTGCGAGAGCGGCCGCACGGCATTGGAACAAGAGAGGGAGAAGGGATAAGGGGCAGAAACGGGGGCTGTAAGTGAGTAACCTAAGTGAATTAGGTGAACTAAGTATGGGAAGTCAATTAGGTTAGCGTAGGCGGTTAAACCAATTAGGTTAGTTTAGTTCGGTTTGTTAAGTTGAGTAAGTTAGTTTAGACTAGTAAGTTGATTAAGTTAGTTTAGTTTGTTAAGTTGATTAGGCTAGGTTAGTCAGTGAAGTTAATTAGGTTAGGTTAATCTGTGAAGTTAATTAGGGTAGGTTAATCTGTGAAGTTAATTAGGTTAGGTTAATACCCTAAGTTAATTAGGTTAACTTAATGTGTTAAGTTAGTGATTAGGTTAGTAAGTTTAGTCTGGTAAGTTGATTAGGTTAGTAGAGACTGATCAGGAAAGGAGAAGAGGAGGTGGTCAATGAGTGCTGGCGGCAGTGGAAGAAGGAAGGAGGAGAGGAGGTGGTCGATGAGCGCTGGCGGTGGTGGAAGAAGGGAGGAGGAGAGGAGAAAGAGGATAGTGGTGGCAGAGCTGGAGAAGAAGGAGAGGACAGTGAGGCGGCATGGGGGGCGGAGGAGGAGGAGAAGAGGGTGGGGGAGGTCGAGGAGGCGAGGAGGGAGGAGCAGATGGTGAAGACGGTGGCGCCGCGGAAGGTCGAGGAGGCGAGGAGCAGGTGGTGAAGATGGTGGCGCCACGGAAGGAGAGGGAAGAGTCCAGGCGGCGGGGCGGCGAGGAGAGAAGAGGGTGGGGGAGGTCGAGGAGACGAGGAGGACGGAGTAGGTGGTGAAGATGGTGGTGCCGTGGAAGGAGAGGGAAGAGTCCAGGCGACGGGGTGGCGAGGAGAGAAGAGGGTGGGGGAGGTCGAGGAGGCAAGGAGGACGGAGCAGGTGGAAGGGAAGCGCTGTGGTAGTGCAGGCAGGGAGGAAGAAAGCGACGTGGTGCGCAAGCAGGTAAGACCGTTTTGGTTTTTTTTTCCGTTGTTTTTTGTTTTTTTTGTGTCTGTTTTATGGTTTATTTTTTATTATTTATGATTTTTTCATTAAAAAAATCGGTTGTTGCTTGTTGTGTTGGGGATTTGTTATTTGGTTTGTGTTGGTGTGTTGTGTGTTTATTTTGTGTGTTTTTTTTAAATTTATTTGTGTTGTGGTGTTTTAATGGTTTAATTGTCATTTTTTTGTTATTTTTTGGGTGTTTTTGAGTTTTTATTTTCATGTTTGTATGTTCGTTATGGTTAGGAAAAAATGAGCGCACCCCCGTCCCGCGTACATGCGCGGGGCGGGGGTAAAAAAATTTGCATCTGTGGGATTAGACGGGGCGGGGACGGTGATGTGTGAACCACAGACGCCATGGGGGTATCCCGAGGCGCATAAAACCAAAAACAGGCGCGTTCACGCGCGACATAAGAAACACGGGCACACGGCAAAAAGGAAGAAAATTTATTAAAACCCAAACCATACGTCGGATCAAAAAACCAAAAAACGAAAAAATGTGTTGAGAGACAAGGGATAAATGATGGAAACATGCAACACCAGGTTTGGGGCAAAATCAGGGTGCTCACACGGGAAAAATACAAAAAACAAACCCGAAAACACATACATGTATTAATATCAAAAAATTCGTGGGTCGGAACGAAGGGCGGAAAGAAGGAAAAATGTGCAGAATAATGTGTCCAACAACCGTATCACAGCAAAACACAGTTCCGATCAAGATAGGATACGTTCACATGGGAAAAACCCCGAAAATAGACCAAAAAATGGACTCGAAAATTAATACGAAAAAAACTGTGCACTGGAATAGAGGATAGTAAAAACAAAAAATGTCTGAAAGAAAGGGATTCATAGGGCTGGTGCATCAAAACTTAGTTTGGGAGAAATTAGGAGGGGTTCATATAGGAAAAACACAAAAAACACACCCGAAAACACTCGAAAAAATTAATAACTAAAAATTTGACAGTCGTAAGAGGGGGAGGAAAAAGGAAAAAGTGGAGAAAAAGCTGGCAGGACACGACTGCCAAATTAAATTGGAATTCCAGTGCAAATAGGGCATATTCACATGGAAAAATGTGAAAAATAGGTATGAAAAGGGCCCAAAAACCCGCAAAAATTAATAACGGATGAATCGTGCATTAGAATGACACAAAGTAAGAAGGAAAAATGTCAAGGGGAAAGGTTAGGACAGGGCTGGCACGTCAGATCAGGGTTTTGAAGCAATAAAGATGCGTTCATATGGAAAATCGTCCAATTTACGAGAATTACTGCAAAAATTAATAACTTGAGAACCATCTATTGGAACAGGGGTTGGTAAAAAGGAAAAATGGGAAAGTCTAAGGGATAAATTGGTATGTAAGGTTGGATGTGAGTCTTTGTGAACATAGGGTGCGTTTGCATGAAAAAATCACAAAACAAAGGATAAAGGCAAATGGTCAAGGAACAACCCCAAAGGCAGGGTGAAATAGAACGGAGGAGTGAGGAAGGGACCCCATCAGAGTAAAATGAAATCACGGCATAGATGCATGATCATAGCAAGGTATATGCATGGGGGTATGCATCATAGACGCGTAGGGACGCATCTCCACACTTAAAACCTTAATAGGAAGGGTAAACCGAACATTAATGACCTAGTACCACACATTAGACTAACCACGAACGTCTCCACACTTAAGACATGAACGTCATTGAGAAAGAGAAGGTGTAGGGTTAGAAAAACTTGGCCCATATTGCCGAGGAGGAATGTCGATGATCGAGGTTGCGTCTTGTATCGTTGTGTCGGCTGCAGGAGATAACAAGGTGTCTTCACAGCACATGTCCTTCATCCTTCATGGTAGGGACCACGCGGCAGCACCCAAGGAGGTAGCTGATTAAAGGAATCATAAAAAATTCATCAATGACGAGGGATATTGCACTCAACTCACGATCACTCAAATGGAATGAAAGAACAGTCACTCGCCCCATTACTAACATCACTCGAGTGAATAATGATGGAACCCAGAGCTCACACTTGGTTTAGGAATCGACAAGGGGGTGGTGCAGAAAGAGTATGCTAGGGTGCACAATCGATGGTACATTAGTGCATCCAACCCCTCTGGCATAGGTGCAAGTAGAAAGGACAGGGAGCCTTGTAGTGCAATGTACAGAACAGAGTGACGTGTCCTGTGCTGATGGCAAAGATCCAGCTTGTGGGTGCATAGAGAAACATAAACGTAACTGACTCCAATTGTCGCAGCGTCCCTCAATCCTCACCTCTCGATAATTGATTGAAGAAACACCAGTCACACTCAGCCCACCCTCTGCCTCATGCTCGATTGATAGATACAGAGGGCAGCCCATTCTTAAAACCCATTGATGTAATCCTCACCGTTACTTGTGCAGAGGTTGTATGCCTTGTGCACATTTGATGGTACAACTGTGCATCCCGTCCTATGCCGGGATACAGTGCAAAAAGAAAGGCCAAGGAGCCTTATGGTGCAGTGCACAGGAACAAATCGTGCGTTGTGCATTGAGAGGCCCATCCCGTGCGTTCAACACTTCATTCACATATCTCAGCTCTCATTTGATTTAAAGGGAAAGACTGGTCACTCACCCCACCCTCTGTCTCACGCTCTGTTGAAAGATACAGAGGGCAACCCATACTCACATCCCCATCCTATTAGGATGAAAACTCGCATCACTCAAGGGGTTGGTGATGAAAATCATGTCACGTGTCGTTGTCATCAGGATCTTGAAGACGAGGCGTGCCCAGGGAGGCAGCCTACAAATCTGGTACCTCAACAATTTGTAAGAAAAATCGTCTGTTAAGAAGGGCACACAGACTGAGATTGCAAAGACAACACACCAAGGAGGTGGCTTCTAATTACTTACTGGAAAGGTTCTGCTAGTGAGTCAGCTATCTTGAACTGTGGGGCGTTACCACCTTTTCCATAGTCAGCTTCCCGCCCAAGGGTGTTTCCACCTTTTCTTGGAACGAGGCATATTATGACAGGGAATTTCTTCATTTTTTTCCATAACATTTTTTTTTCTTTTTTTCAAATTTTTTTCTTTTGTTTTGTTTTTTTTTCATTAAGAAAGATAATGGTAGAAATACCATGTGTCAGGACCAACCTCGCCACTATTGTTGGATCAGATGAGAAGAGAACAAGGTCCGGCTGAAATGTTTCTACGAGGGGTTAGTAGAACGAGACCGTCTCATGAGAAAAATCATAAAGGCTATCAAAAGCATGATGAGAAGAACAGTGCGACGCCCAAAAGGGAAAGGGTAGGTCGACTGTGATTGTCAAGTTCCCCTGGAAGGGGAGGAATTTTTCAGACGATAGCCATTGATTAGGAAGGGATCATCAGAGGTATCAATGGTCTACACCTGAACAGAGCTGTTAGGATTGACAGCAAGTACCTTGTATGGGCCCATCCACTGTTGTTGAAGCTTGCCACGAAACTTGCCAAATCTCAAATCATAGGCTAGGATAGGATCACCTTCTTTGAAATCCTTGTGCTTGATGAAACTATCATGATAGGCCTTGCGTCGCGCTTGAGTGGTTTCCATACACTATAGGGCCATCCGCTGTATCTCATCCAAGCATTCCAAGTGTAGGAGGCGGCGTTGCAGTGACTCATCATTGCCCAAGCATTCTTTAACTGCCACTTGCAAAGAGGGCAAGTCTAGTTTAAGGGGAAGACGGCTTTTGTACCATACACTAGCTGGAAAGGGGTCTATCCTGTAGTTGCCTTATGGGAGGTTCTGTATGCCCAAAGGGCCTCTGTAAGTCGATCATTCCAGTTGCGACGATGTGCAGCAATCGTTCTTGTCAGAATCGAGCAGAGGATGTGATTGGTGACTTCAACTTGGCCATTGGCTTTGGGGTAGTAGGGAGTGGACTTGCGATGGCGGATCTTATACAATTCCGTCAACTCCTCCATGATTTTGTTAAGGAAATGGGTACCTCTGTCACTTACTAGCTCGAGGGGACTGCCAAAACAGGTGATAATATTCTCGTACATGAACAGGGCTACGCTATTACCATCATCCTGCTTCAGAGCTTTAGCTTCATGCCACTTTGTGACATAATCCGTACATACTAGGATATATCTGTTCTGCTTCCGTCTGGTAGGTGGATCAATGGGACCCAGAAAATCAATCCCCTACTTCTCAAACGACTTTAGGGGAAGAATAGGTTGCAGTGGCATGGCACTTGTTTTGATGGGTTTCCCCATTCGTTGACAAGCATCACATCTCTTACAGTAATCATATGCATCATTGTGGAGGGTGGCCACCAATATCATGCTAACAGAGCTTTCCTGGCTGTCGCTTCCCCTGCGAAGTGTCCACCACATTGTTCGTCATGGCATGCTTTCAATACTATGCCGATTTCATTTCCTGCATCAAATCTTCGCAATACTTCATCTTTGCCTCTCTTGTACAGTGCAGCACCTAGCAAGGTGTAGGGGGCTGATTCTAACAGAAGCTTCTTCCTCTCATGGCTTGAGATGACAGGAGGATACTGTTGAGTTGCTAGGAGGTTGGCTATGTTTGCATACCAAGGAGTAATTGTTTCAACTAGAAACAAGGAAGCATCAGGAAGGTCTTGATCATCTTGTTCCTCTTCTTCTGTTTGAGGAATCCGTGATAGATGATCAGCTAGGACATGGGAATGGCCAGGCTTAGTGACCACTTCAAAATCTAAATCCTGGAATAGGAGCAACCATCTCATCAGTCGTCCTTTAACATCTGTTTTGTTCATCAGGAAGGACAAGGCTTCATGATCCATGTAGAACTTGGAATGTGTTGACAGTAGATAGTGTCGAAACTTTTCTAGTGCAAACACCATTGCCAAGCACTCAAGCTCTGTCATTATGTAGTTCTGTTTCCTATCAGTGACATTTCGGCTTGCATAATATATGGGTTGATCTAATTTAGAGGGGCCCTTTTGACATAGGACAGTACCTAGCCCTTCAACTGACGCATCTGTGTGCACATGGAACTACTTCCTCTAGTCAGGAGGTTTTAAAATAGGTGCTTGGATAAGGCACTGTTTTAGGGTATTAAAGGCCTCTTCATAGTCATCCATCCAAATAAAATCCGCATTTTTCCTAAGGAGCTTGTGCAGAGGGGCTGCCTGTCAAGATTGTGGGAGAGAAGGAAGGAGTCTCACTTGTAGCTTTCTTGCTTGCACAATGGGGGAATACACGCAAGGGTGGAGGCTGAAAACAGTTTTCCTCTTCTTAGTTGTGTAAGCCAAAAAGAAGTCTCATACAAAGAAATAGAAGAACCCTATATATGGGTCTCAACCCAAACTCAACTAACTAAGGTGGCATACTAACTGAGCCACGAACTAGAGTAGATAAAGATAGCTGTCATGTAGCTATTATTCATGGGCAGTGTACCAACCGCATCTGCAACTGATAAGTCGGTGACATAAATGCACAACGGTCACCCTGGCATATCGCGAGTGGAGCTCAATCTCTCAACACTCCCCCTCGAGCTCAATCCCAATTCCTGCACACCAACCAGGTCTCTGAACTTGCGCAGCTTCTCTGCGCCCAATGCCTTCGTAAATATGTCAGCTACCTGATCCTTTGTGCTGACATAAACTAGATCAATAAGACCTAGTAAAACCCTCTCTCGCACATAGTGATAATGCACCTCAATGTGCTTTGTTCTAGCATGATAGACTGGGTTATTTGCCAAGTGTATACTACTCATGTTGTCACAATAAATGACAACTGGCCCATCTGTAGGCTGATGCATATCATAAAGTAGCTTATGCAACCAAGCTACCTCACATGCAGCCATTGCTGCACCCCTGTACTCGGCCTCTGTGCTCGACAAGGTAACTGTAGGCTATTTCTTGCTGCTCCAAGTGACTGCAGCACTCCCAAAAGAGAACACATATCCACTGGTAGATCGTCTATCAGAAATACTACCAGCCCAATCAGCATCAGTGTATCCATGCAGCTGTATCTGAACCCAAGTCTCATAAAATAGTCCATACTGCAATGTGGATTTCACATACCTGAGTATGCGTCTAGCCGCATCCAAATGCGATTTCCTTGGAGCCTGCATAAACTGACTTACCAATCCAACAGCATAGCTCAAATTTGGCCTGGTAATAGTCATATAAATCAAGCTTCCTACTATGCGTCTGTACATAGTAGGGTCTTCCAGAAGCTCACCTGCATCTGCGCTCAGCTTCACATTCTACTCCAAAGGAACTGAAATAGGCTTACAGCCTGTCATCCCATATTTGGACAGCATGTCCAATCCATACTGCCTCTGAGCTGTATCCCACTTGGTGATCTAATCACCTCAATGCCCAAGAAATAACGCAGCTCTCCCAAATCCTTCATCTCAAACTTCTGCTTCAATAGCATTTTCACATGAAGGATATCTTCATCATTGTCACCAGTCATAATCAAATCATCAACATAAATGACAAGCAGCTCCATATAGACCTCTTCTTGCAACATGCACATAACCTGGACATAACCTGGTGGCTGCTCCATATAGACCTCTTCTTGCAAATCACCATGCAAGAAGGCATTCTTTACATCCATCTGATGTAAATACCATCCCTTTGATGTAGCCATAGCAATGACTGCTCTTATGGTTGCCATCCTTGCAACCGGACTGAATGTTTCTTCATAGTCAATGCCATATGTTTGTGCATACCCCTTGACTACTAATCTTGCCTTGTATCTGTTCACAGAACCATCTGCATTGTGCTTCACCTTATAAACCCACTTACAGTCAATTGCATTCTTACCTTTAGGCAAAGGTACCAATTCCCATGTAGCATTTGCTTCCAAGGCATCCATTTCTTCATCTATGGCTTTCTCCCATTTTTCTTTTCCCATGGCTTGCTCAAAAGAAGTGGGTTCTGGTTCCTGTATCACTTTGACCATATATGCATAGTGAATGGCTGTAAATCCATCATATTTCAGCCTATCCACAGGATACCTAGCTCTCGTAGACTTGCGCAAAGTAGGTTCACTCCCAAGTGCTCTCAAAACATCCCTGGTCTTCCTTACTCCAGGTGTAACAATAGAAGGAATACCCAACTCATCATCAATGCTCTGTTCTGAGCCACTCGATTCACCATCCACATAAGAGTGACCTGCATTCACATCAAACATGGGCTGATCTACCTTCTCTTTTCCTTTTCGTGATACCTGCATACCACTATTTGCACTGCCTTCAGAAGATTCTCCTGATCTCAATCTGCCTGTCCATGGCGAAGAATGTGCACCACTGCTAGAGGACGCTCCAGGTCCACTAATATCTTGTGACTGCTGCTGTGAATTCTGTGCAACATTACCATTTTGTGCATCTACATTATCAATCATATTTACTGGTTTATACCAACTACTCATCTCATCAAAAAGAACATCTCTGCTCACTGTAAACTTACGAGTAGAAGGGTTATAGCATCTATACCCTTTTTGCTGCAGGGAATAACCAATAAAGATGCACTTATCAGCTTTTGGATCCAACTTGGATCTCAACTCATCTGGCACATGTACATAGGCAATGCAACCAAAAATTTTCAAATGAGAAATATCTGGTTTCCTACCAGTATACCTCTCCTCTGGAGTCATTCCATGTATTGCTGCAGTGGGAGTCCTGTTCATTATGTAGACTGCTGTAGCAACTGCTTCAGCCCAATAAAAATCTGGCAGGTCTTTTTCATTGAGCATGGCACGAGATACCTCTCCAATATGCCTGTTTTTTCTTTCTGCAATTCCATTTTGCTGTGGGGTATGACTGCATGAATATTGCTGCTTTATGCCATGCTCCTGCAAGAACCTTGCAAACTCATTTAAGAGGTACTCTCCCCCTCCATCTGACCTTAGGCATTTTATTTGCAGGCCTGTTTCTTTTTCAACCATAGCTTTAAGAGTTTTGAAATGCCCAAAAACTTCACTTTTCTTTTTCATAAAATACACCCAAACTTTTCTGATATAGTCATCAATAAAAGTGACAAAATAATGTCAGCTTCCAAGAGATGCAGCTTTAGTAGTCCACACATCAGAGTGGATTAATTCCAATGGCTTCTTACTCTCTTGAACATGTCTAGGAAATGGTTTCCTTGCCTGTTTTCCAAATTGGTAGGCTTCACATACCTTATGCATTTCTGCAACCTTGAATTTAGGCAATCCTGCAACAATTTTGGGCCTGCATTGATTTAAGTCGCTGTACATTAACATGACCAATGCGTTTATGCCAGATATCAATATCTGCAACTACACCGGTCCCATGTGCAAACATTGCTGCACTTAATTCAGACATGTCTGCATCCAATGTAAACATTCTACCCTTCTTCTTTCCTTTTGCTATCAAGCGACCTTTATTTATCATATCCTCAACAAAGCATCCATGAGGATTAAATCTGACCTGCAAGCCCTGCTCAACCATTTGACCAACAGAAACCAGATTCTTGGTGATATTCGGGACATGAAATGCATCAGACAGGTATTTCTTTTTCCCATCCTGCATAGACAAAGGAATTTTTCCAATCTGCACAATAGGATGTGCAGTATCATCACCAGTTTCCACAAATCCTGGTTTTTCCATTTTCCTTGCATCCTCCATCCATTCTGCATGACCTGTCATGTGGTTTGATGCACCTGAGTCAACATACCATACATCATTGCTTTCTTCTGCACTTGTCACAGAATTGTTCATGTGCTGCACCATAAACAAATGCTCATTTCTGTCATCACCCTGTCTACTAGAAGATGCATAATTCCCTTGTTGCAGTTTTCCATTCATGATGTCATTCTGCTTTTTATAGCAGTCTTTAGCCATATGACCCATTTTACCACAGTAGTAGCATTCAACATTACTGTTTGCATTTTGGCCTCTTTGCCATCCACCACGACCTCTTTGGCTCCCCCTGCCTCTAGAGTTACCACGTCCTCCTCCATAGGACTGGTTTTCTTGAGTTTGCTGCATATTCCGATTTCTACCATGGCCTCCAAATCGGCCTCCTCTACCTCTGCCTCTACCTCTTCCAGCATTTGAGTAGAAGACAGCTTCTTTTGAAGTTCCTCCTGAAGAAGATGCACCACCATTTCTCTGCTCCTCAGAAATTAGAAGAGCAATCAACTCCTCAAAATCAGGAAATCTTTCACGGATGGAAATGGATGTTCGGAACTGTGCATAATCCTTTCCTAGACCATTCAAGGTCACAGAAACTAAATCATCATCTTCCATTGGCGACCCAATGGAAGCAAGTGCATCTGCAATCTTCTTCACCTTCATGTGGTAGTCATTGATGCTCATATTTTCTCTTTGCACATTATGCAACTCTTGCTTGAGCTGCATTTTCCTGGCTTGCGTATTTGTGCTATACATTTTTGACAAAGTATCCCATGCCTCCTTTGGCATACTTGCATCCTGAATATGCACAATCATAGAGTTTGAAATGCTGATAGACAGCCAGTACATAACTTTCTTGGATCTCTCATGCCATGCTTTAAATGCCTGCATTTGCTGTTGATTGGGAATATCAGGAAGAACTGGTTCTTCATTTCCTGCAACAAATTCCCAATATCCTTTTTCCATAAGGAAATTCGTCATTTTAAACTTCCATGCTTGGAAGTTGTTCTTGTCAAGCTTTTCAGTGACAATCTGTGAGAGAGAATCAGACGCCATTACAGAACACTGCAAAAAGTTCTGTCACTGCAAAGAACACAGCTTCAGCCTCACAAGGGCTAATCTGTAAAACTGGCGAAAGTGGTTTTTGACCACACAGTCACTTCCTAGTGACGATTTTGCATCAACAGGCAACAAGAATGATTCTGTAACTCCCAATGTCTCTGCACACAAGCATACGATGCAATTTCTACAGTAACTTTTCACCGATCTGTAGAACAGTGGCCGCACAACATAAAACTGGGCCTTTTCCTGAGTGCGTGCAGAAAACTTCCGCCTCCAAAACAGGCCCCGAAATGGCCTCAAATAAAAAAAACAAGGTCGCCGAGGGCTAAAGCTCTCGCTCGCAGCATATACTGCCCTCTTGCTTCACCGCGAAGGGTGTCTCAACCTGAGACAATGCACTCCTGCACTCTTCGGCTGTGCTGCCTGCAGAGACTTGCTCCCAAAACAGAAAATGAAAGCAACACTGCTCCTCTTACCAGAACACCGCGAGCTTGGCTTGCTTTCTTGAGCTCCTTACCACGAATAAGGATCTGATACCATGTCAAGATTGTGGGAGAGAAGGAAGGAGTCTCACTTGTAGCTTTCTTGCTTGCACAATGGGGGAATACACGCAAGGGTGGAGGCTGAAAACAGTTTTCCTCTTCTTAGTTGTGTAAGCCAAAAAGAAGTCTCATACAAAGAAATAGAAGAACCCTATATATGGGTCTCAACCCAAACTCAACTAACTAAGGTGGCATACTAACTGAGCCATGAACTAGAGTAGATAAGGATAGCTGTCATGTAGCTATTATTCATGGGCGGTGTACCAACCGCATCTGCAACTGACAAGTCAGTGACATAAATGCACAATGGTCACCCTGGCATATCGCGAGTGGAGCTCGATCTCTCAACACTGCCTTGGTTGCAAAATGTGCAATAAATCTTCTATAGTAGCCCACATGGCCAAGAAATCCTCTCAACTATTTGAGGTTTGTTGGGGCTGTTAAAGCGGCAATCTTCTCAATCTTCATCGGGTCTGTTGCAATCCCTTGTGCAGAGACACTATGGCCCAAGAGAACTCCCGAGGAGAAGCCAAAGACACATTTGTCGGGGTTGAGAGAAATCCTATACTCTCAACATCTGTCAAAACATTGCTCTAGGTATCCCAGTGCTCATGGATTAAGCTATAGACACAAAAGTCATCAAGATACACCTCAATGAAATCATGAAGATGATTCTGGAAGGCAACCATCATTACTCAAAAGAAGGTGGCAGGAGCATTATAGAGCCCAAATGGCATCACTCTATAGGCATAGGTCCCCCATTCTGTGGTGAAGGTTGTTTTGGATTGGTCCTCTTCTGCGATTTGAACTTAGTTATATCCACTGAATCCATCCAAGAGGGAGTACAGCTCATGACCTGCCATTGTGTCCAACAGTTGGTCTGTAAAAGGGATAGGGAAATGATCCTTCTTCATCTTCAAATTGAGCTTTCAAAAGCCAACACATATTTGAAGTTTCCCGTTCTTATTGGGTACTACCACAATGGGCGAAACCCATTCACTATTAGCCACAGGATAAATGAACTCGGCTTCAAGAAGTTTCAATAATTCAGCCTTCACTAGTGCATAATAATTCGGATTCATACGCCTTTGTCTTTGCCTTACAGATTTGACATCAGGCTCTAGGTCAATGTGATGTTGGCATATTGTGGGATCAATCCCCTTTAGATCTTTGTACGACCAAGCAAACATATCTAAGTTCTCTTTTAATAAGTCTCGTAGGACCATTAGTTCTCCTTCTTGAAGATTGAGACCCACTTTCAAGTGATGTTTAGTACCGTCAGTATCCAAGAACGTTACTTGTATTTCACCTTCCACTTCGCGGATATATATGCCACGGATGGCTTCTGGATAGAGGTCTGACTCTTTCAAGAGAGTAGTGTCATCGTCTGATGTTCCACTAGAACCAGTGTCCTCCTTCTGAACAGATGGCTCATTTGTCTGTTGAGGTTGCTGGAAGGGTATCAGAGCTTGGTTTGCTTTTGTGTGAGTGGTGATTTCTTCTGGAGTTAGGGACTCATCTTCAAAGGATGCATCCAGGAATGTCACATAGCATGGACCTTCTAGAGGCCGTGACTCTAAGGGCTTTGGCTTCTGTTGACAAGGAGCATCATCATCATCATCTTTTTTCTGGACTGAACAATCAGGGCGACATGAGCCACTAGTGAACTTAATTTTTATGCCTTTAATCCATTGCTTATACATATTCTACATACTTTGTGGTCCATTGATCAACCCGAAGGGAACCATGGTCATTCCATCCAGCATCTTGAGATCTTCGGCAAGGTCTCTGTAGGGATATTAGCAAGATCATCCTCTATCAGAGGAAATTCATCATCTGCACTTTCATAACTTGCTTCTTTTTCTTCCTCATCATTTTCGTCCTCTTCCTCTAGAGGCTATGTCTTTGCTTCTATAGAGGCTCTATAGGAGAGGAACAAATCTTTTGCCTCTACATTTGCTTTTGCTTCTATCACAGCTTCTGACTTTGCTTTTTCCTCTGTCTCTGACTCTGTGTCTATTACTATCTCTGTGACTGTCTCTGTATCTGTTACTGCTCTGTATCTACTCTGTCTTTGTTCTGTCTCTGTATCTGTTGCTCTGTATCTACTTTGTCTCTATTCTGTCTTTGCGAGTGTCATATAACAGGGAGAACAATACATCCATGCTTCTATTCACTGTCAGAGGTGATTTCAGAAGTTAATTCTAGTTGAGGCAGTAGATATTCTCCCATGGACAAGGATTTTACTTCCCTTGGTAGTTGGCTTACAATGGCCACTGTTAGGGACTGTGCCTCTGTTTTCTTGGGAAAAATCTATTTAACAGCCTCTTCATCTCCTGATGTACCATCTGTTACCTTGTTGGAGGAGTCAGTTACGACTTCGATGGATGTGGATCCATTGCCTTTTTGCAATCCATACAACTTCAACACCACTGTTGGGTTCTTTGCCTAGGGTTAGGGTTCCTTTGAACCAGTCCATCCTGGCTCTTGCTTCAAAAAGCCAAGGTCTTTCCAATAGCAGAGGATATGAGGTCCCATAAGAGTTTGGTTTGACCACCAAATATGTTAGCCAATAGTCTTTTCCTGCAATGGTTGTTTTTACGTATGGGAGGATGCCCAATAGTTTGATTATGCTTTGGTCTGCCAATCTGATAAGCCACTGTGTAGGTTGAATTCCTTGCAATCCTAAGTCCTTCATTGTCACATCCATCATTATGTTTACTGACGAGCCTTCATCAATCAATGCATCTGAAATGAAGCATCCTTCTATCCATACACTAATCTCTGGGGTTCCAGGATCTAGGAAGGCGTTAGCCACATCTACTTTCTTTACAAGCTTTGGGGCCTTATTGGTCTTGGTCATTGTTGAAGGAGCGATTCTTAGTCCACGTCTTCTTATCAAGATGCTTTTGAATTTCTTTCGACAGCTAGGAGACAGCATCAGCAACTGTCGGAATGTTAGGTTTAGTTTAAAAGTGTCTAGGTCTTTGACCAAGTCATAATCTTTGATAAGATCCACAAGCTTCTCCAATTGGCTGGGGAATGGGGCTACACCCATTTTCATCTTTCCTTTTACTTCTAGTAATTGCAGCATCGGCACTTCCTCTGTTTCTAGAAGTGCTTTTGTATCATCTATCTCTTGGACCTCTGACCCTGTCTCTGGGACTATCTCTGTGACACTCTGTGGCACTACAGTGCTTTGTACTACACTGTTCTGTTTTGTACTGCTCTATCCCTCTGTTGGCAGGTTGAATTTCACAGTCTTGGCAAGAGAGTCATTTTCATTCTGAATAGCTGGTTTCTTCTTCTTGGTGCGCGTGACAGTGGCAACTTCCAACTCTACCAAATTGGAGGTATGCTCTTGTACCTTCTGTTGGCTATCAGTGCCATTGGCCTTTACAGGGGCTAGACTCGGATAGTCCTTTGCAGTGTGGCCTTCTCCTTTGCATCGACTGCATAAGCGCTTGTAATCCATAGATCACCTAGGGTTTAGACAATTCGGGAGATATGTCCCTTTTCTTCACACCTATAAGATTCCACTTCTGATCTCTGACCACCCCTAGACTGTCAGCCTTTGTAACTTTGAGAGGGAAACCTCCTTGGACCAAAATTAGGACCAAATTCTCTAGGCTTTGGTCCAATATCCTGTGTTGTCATTTTGGATTCTAGCAAGTTGAAAATTGCATTTTCATCCTTCTATCTTCATTCATGCATCTCTTTCAGAGAGCAAATATCCTCTGTATGGTTCTTCCGCAAATAGTAGGAACAGAAGGCTCCAAGAATGGTTGGTTTTTGGATACATTCAGTGGCTAAATGTCCTGATTGATGACACTTTCCACACCATGTATTAGAGCACATCACATCTCTTCTAGCTCCCATAGGGGTGGATATATTGGCGGTATTCATCTTCAACATCTGTAGCTGCTCTGTAATCACATCCAGAAGCTCTTTCTTGATACTTGCAACTGAGTTGGATAAGTAGTCCTTCAAATTTTCACCTCCTGAAGTACTTGTAGTAGGGTTTTGGGAAGCTTCTATAATTACTGCATACACTGGTTGGGTTGATCCAGAAGGTTCTGTGTTCTGGTTCTAATTCAGAGCTCCTGCTGAGACTTGGGATTGATGATTATAGTTGGTAGGGCTCCACTGTGGTTGAGTCTCCATTGAAGGAATTGTTTGAGGCCATTGTTGTTGTGGTTGAACCATCATTTGAGGCACTTTCGTCTGAGGAGGTGACCACAGTGGATTAGGTGCATTATAATGTGGCATTGTTTGCATCTGGAGATAGGGGTAGAGAGCTATCCCTGGAATTGCATTTGGTGGGTATACCATTCCTGACATAGGAGGAGGTTAGACTCCTCTTCCTGGAGTCATTGACAACCTTGCTTCAACTTTGTCATACAATCTTGCACCTTCCACTACAGCTTGCAGATTGACTGGTCTTCTCAATTCCACGAACTTGCGAACTTTTGGTTGTAGGCCTCTGAGAAACACTCCTTTCTAGACACCTTCGTCCAAATGATGGTTAGTCCATCTTTTCAGGATGGATTCCATTCAAGAGACATAAGCTTCTACTCTTTCTCCAGAGGATTGACTTAGGTTCTTGAACTCCTCTCGCATCCGCTCTTTGAAACCTTCATGTCTGAATTTAGTGAGAAAGGCCAACTTTAGGTCATCCCATGTGCCAAAAGTCCTGCTGCTTGTCTCTCATACCACTAAAGAGCCATGCCCTTGAAAGTGGTGGGGAATATTGCTAACCAATGCTTAGGGGTTTTAGCATTGTTAGCCACATATGCTACCATGAATTCTGCTACATGAAGATTAGGGTATTCATTGTACTCTCCCTTAAAAATTGGCAATGGGACTACATTTGCTGGCCTGTCATCAATATTTCCAGGACAAATCTGACTAGGAAGGAGACCTTGAGTCGCCATGGGGACTTCTATAAAGAGTGCTTTTAGGGCATCAAAGGAGGCTTCTACTGCGAGCTCATTCTTAGCTTTGATTTTTGCCTTCTCTCTTCTCATGTACCTCTTGACTCATTCTAATGCTTGCCTCTTGATTTCGTCATTCATCAGGGGGTTGACTCCAACCAGTTGGTCTGTACTCAACAGGACAGTATCAGAGAGGGCTTCAGTCTTTGGAGGATTCTCTGGCCAACATCTCTTCTACTTCCTTGTTTTCAACATCTCTGAATTCGGCTTTCAAACCACTATATAGAGGGGGAGATATTCCATTCTCAAAGTATCAAAACTCATTCTTCTTAGGATCGTTGTTTTGCCATTATAATAATGTCAGCTTTTGAGGGTTTCAACAATGTGTGTTGTGAAAAACACTCTATCTACCAACTTCTAGTGGGTTGCTAATTGGACAAACATAAGATTATCAGTGCACCAAGCATCCCACGTATCTTGCTGTTGAGCATCCACGAACAAATTCCAACTCTTTTCCTTCTTGTTTTTGTGAACCTCCACAGACCACGACTCCTAAAGCTTCTTCACAATCTCCCACTTGATGATGTCTGGAAACTTCTCAATGAATGCTAAGTCTTCCATGGATGGTCATTCTCCCTGTCTCTGCTCTTTACTTTGTTCCCAAACAATTTGCCACCAAGATGCAAGTTTCTGCTGCTTCAACAAGAAGAGGAAATTGTCCACCACATAGAGCATGCATCATGATGGTGATATGTTTCCGCCATTGTGGGATGAACTTCTTGTGGAAACTAGCTTTGATAATGAGAATCTCCAACTTTTCAGTGGAAGAAGGAACTTTGCAAACATCCATTGAATTCTTCTCTTCTTGGCAATGCCATTTCCTTCATTTTCAGCCTCTTCTTTTGCTTGATGATGGCAAGTTTTCCCAGCTGCGCACCAAAAACATGGAGCCCCAAGAGGAACACCAAGGAAAAGGGGATCCTACTGCAAGAAAATCTATATTGTAACATCAACAAGCTTTTATTTCATTCTTTTGATGACCAAAACAAAGAAAACAACAATTCTTCACGCAACATCATAGTAGATATCTCCCACGGATTTGATAGAATCAATCATAATCTTCAACATCTTCATAAAATCCTTTAATAGAAAAATGAAAACAAAAGAATACACCATTTTTTGAATGGAAATCAATCACATGGTGTTCATCTTCAATGTCTTCCTAGTTTTCTCTCTCAATCTCGCATATACAGTTACATTGTTTTGATAGAATTGACTATCTCTTGCTCTCTCTCTCTCTCTCTCTCTATCAATAGTACATCATCTCCTCACTACAATACTCTCATAATAACTTTCAATAATCCTTCTTAGGTCGTGGATGCACCTCCCAAGAGGTATGTCTAATGTGAAGAGGCACCAAAGCCACTATAGTGTCTCTTCATAGCTCAATATTGTCATTGTCACTCCAATCTTCTCTTCAGTCTTCAGCAGCTGCTTCTTCCATTTGTTTTAGCTCTTTTGAACTTAGATTCATCCTTTCTAAAATTTAGAAAACTTTCCCAAAGTCACACATAATTTCTATAAAACACTTATAAAAGGTCTATAGAACAGTACAGTACAATACCAGAGCAATTACAGAACAATTACAAAGCAGATACATAGGCTCTATAGAAGGTTTACAGAGGGTTAAAGAAGGTCATCAGAACCTCATAACTCATACTAAAACCATTCCAAACTATCAAAAACTATTCAATAGGCTTCCAAAATATTTCAATCTTCATCAATCATCAATCCATGCTTCATACAGAAGAAAATCAGAACTATACAGAACCAATAAGAACCTCAAAAGAACCTATCAGAACATTATAGAGCTTCATATCTCCACTAAAAAATCATCATAAACTTTCAAAACATAATCAATATCATCCAAAACACTCTCAAACACTTCCATTATCAACCATACATCACTCTAAATCCATCAAAAATCAATAATTCAAACCTCAAAAACAACAAAAATCAGTCAAAAATTCAGTCTTTTTCCACTCTCAACAAGAAACTCTTCCTTCTATACTAGAACTATTTTTGAAGGTGAATATTGTTCCTTTATATTATTAAAGCCTTTGTCTCTCTTATACTCTTGAATCCTTATAGACCTCTAGGTAATAATATTTTGCAAAAAGGTTGTATAACATAGGGAATAGAGTTTCAACAAAGAATAGAGCATGTATTACACTGGAGAAGAACTGATATTTCTTCCATCGAAAAAAAAGTGATACAATGATGGATCTATCTGAATTTTCCGTTTCATTAATGGAGCTTCGATGGTGATCTAGATAGCTTCTATGTGAAGACATTAAGGTGAGCTAGGTGAACTTTGACTAGCTAAAGAAAGGAGATGATCATGGTTCTAAGATGGACTCTTTTTTAGACTACAAAGGTGGTCATGGTGGCCAAACTAACATATTGTGTTATTAGCCTTAACTAGTCAACCACATAATATTTACTTTACTGTCCAATTGTGATTGCCTCCCTTTTCAAGTGTGCCACTAGCCCCCTTAGACCATGCAGTATGAGGATCCAAATTAGAGGGTTCTTGATGACTCCTAGACCCTACAAGTTGATCTAGTGTGGCTAGAGATTCTACCAACAAAATTGCTTCATTAAGCTTCTAGGCTAGACCAGTAAAGGTCACCTTTCTACCATCTTGTGACATAATTCGCACTTGATATATGAGCCCAAATCCAATAAACATCAATGCTCCAATATAGCTTCTCCTCAAATGGGTGAGCACCATGGACTACTAATGGCAATTTACAAGGGTGGGTAATTCATAAAAAATAGTATCTTGTTAGGACAATAGCCATGTTTTCTAAGATAGAATAATTGGTTACATGCATGTAAAATGTCTATTTTTAAAGATAGAATAAAAAGATAAATCCATGTTAATTTATTTATTAGTGTTCAAAAGACCAAAACAATTATTAATGAGGAGAAAATTTGTGTGAATCCACTTTTGGCCAATAATCTTATCGACCTAGAGATTATTAGTAGAGAGGTACCTACCAAAACCACTATCCAAATTCACTATCCTAAACCACACTTGGTTATAAGCCTATATAAAGGCACCCTTTCTACCTAAATTAAAAAGTTTTCTTTGCATCGTAATTTCAATTAGGATCATTGTACTTATGTACTCTCTTTCCCTCTCATTTCTCTTTTGAATATATCAACATGGTATCATGGAGAAATGGAGGTATGGATCCATGGAGGCCTTTGGTACCCAACTAAAGCTTTTACAATGGTTGTTTCTTTCTTGTTCTACTATTGAAGCTCACTACCATTGATGCTCGAAGAATAGATGAAATCAATGGTTGCCTTTGCTTCTTCTTGGTTGTCTATTCATTCAAGATCTAGTACTACTCTCTATCAAAGTCTCTCTATCCAAACAACATTGCTGATATGAAAGGACTACTTTCAAGCTATTGTACAAGCACTTTTTTGCTTCCTACTATTACCCACATTTTTTGGCGAAATATCTTGTTTCTTTGTTTATGATGAAGATCCCACCATTATTTCAAACTAAGTTACTTACTGAGTTCTTTGTTAATGGAAGATCTGAAGGCAAATGCTATGCAACTATGTACTATTTTGTATATTGTAGGTCTACTCAATATAGTGAGTGAGCTACCTTGCAACACAATACGTCAATGCCACCTTGAAGATGTAGCTACTGTCCATGCTCCTCATACTTTAGATACTAAAGTTTGTCTTTGTTATATGTGACTCAGATCTAGAGTACTCCAAATCTCATTGTGAGTTGCCTTTGGTGCTATATATAGCAAGTTCTATGATCTACATTGCAAAATCTGAGCTAGAATCCTTTACTACTTTTAGTGAAATCTCTGTATCACTCTAACTTTTCTTAATAGTGAGTTTTTTTGCACCATGTGGATTGCTATCTTGATATATGGCATTACCTAAACTCATCACACATTGAAAATTTCATTAATGACGTTGTTATCTTTAATGAGCTACTATCATCAATAGTGTTTTGTTGATTGCTACTGATCTAAGCTTACTAGGATGCATTTTAACATTGTGAATTTATATTATTGCTAATCTCCTAAATTTGTGACATTTGTGCTAGTTAGGTCACTCTTATGTTTCCAAACATAGTGACATTATTGTCAGTATTAAGATAAGTGCTTTGTAAACACCTTTCTTGGCCTACAAGCATGGCTTCTAATAGAGAAGGGGAAACTATCAAGTTCAAATGTTATGCATTTCATACTTGGAAGATACGAATAAAACTGGTTCTTATGAAGAAATGCTTATGGATTATTGCAACTGGAAAGGTGAAGGGACCCTACAAAGTAGGTCAAGTAGGTACATGGGAAGTACAGGATAACAAGGCTCAAGCCATTATGAAACTCAAATTGAATGACATTTACATTCATCATGTAGATGGATGTGACATCGTAAAAGATCCTTAAAATCAACTCAACAAGTTGTTTGGAGGTTAATCTAAGAGTTCCAAGTTTGGTGTACTAATTGAAAACTTTCAATTCAGAATGAATGTAACGTGTCCGCTTGACCACTTGTGGGACACGTCTTAGCAGCCCATCGGGAGGGGAGTCTAGAAAGTGCCACCTGGCACTCGCAAGGAATGTCACATGGTTTGTGATCTAGGTCTTTTCCTGAGTCTGCCCCGAAGCGGAAGTATCTCGCCATTCCCACTTAGGACCGACCTAAAGTTAGGGTTTCCTTCCTATTAGCCAAGTCTCTAGGAAGTAGCTAGCGTCGAGCTCCATATGAACCACTTTGCGTAGGAACAACAGAGTCGAAGCACATTTACGCTACACTTGGTTCATGGAGAATGGAAAATGAGAGGGATGCAAAGCTCAACCTTTCTGCCCATAAGGCATAGTCCCATTCCACTCCCCTAAAACAGCATAAATCGGGGTTCTAACTGTACTGACTCTAGGTCTTCACAATCTTGTTAACACGTCTTTTGAAAAAAGTTCACAGCGAACTGAGACCACCCTTCCGTAGGACGGACCCAAGTCACATCCACCGCACTTTCCTCGGGTTGCTTAGTCATCTAATTACCTACCACATTATATTTGACATGCAAAGTAGCTTCCTTAATTAATAAATTTAAACACAGGTTCCTTCATGCAACTTAGGCACAGACATAAAAAACAATGTCAAGCAAGTTTCTTTTTCAAATATCTGATCTTTATTTATCATAGTCTTGAGATACATCAAGTATCATGCGTGAAGGCTACCCCAGCAATCAACAGGATTGTTGCTCCAAGTTTCGCCTGTAGACTAGTACAGGGGCCTCGAGATCCCATCTTGAGTCACGTCGGCCTCTTGTGTGGGATCCGAATGCAAGGAATTTACAGCCAGAGCCTCCCGTGGCACCCAAGCATCCTCCTGATCCAAGCATCACCCATGGAGAGACCTCTCGCAGCGGGTTCGTTCCATGTACTCAGCACAGCTAACAACCCCCTTGGATAGGGCCAGGCATGCACTCAGAGGCAACTAAACCTGCCTCTCCCTCCAGGCTTTTAACCTAGAGCATTAAGTGCTTTGCCTTGAATTAGTTCCTTGAGCAAAGAAGTTCAAACAATGTACCTAAGTGTACAATCACGATCATTTCAGTGGTCCTTCGTATGACCAACTGCTAAGGTGTGATTTCTTCTTCCCGAATACTCCCAGCATTTGTTCCTGGATTTTTCGCGACTTGGCGAGATTCCAAGGGCTTGGCAAGCTAGGTTGCTTGTTTGCCCTTTTCCTTTGGGTTAGGTTTTATACCCTACCTACCCCAATTTTCATTACCTTAAGTCTCCTTGTATTGTAGTCAAATAGATCTTGGACAACCCCGTCATCCTTGGTTAGTCAATTTTCTTCTTGGCAATTTGCAATTTCCCTAAGTTTGACAAATCGGTCCCCAAGAGAGAGTTGTAGTAGGATAACTACTTGACTTCTAACTTATAATTAGATCTTGCCTCCCTTGGCCTAAGATTTAGTGGTAGCATCTTATGGTTTAGTTGCAATAGCATTTGACCTTGTAGACTAGTTGCTTGAGATAGGTAGGAGTGCCTATCTTGAGGAATTACATCCCTTTGTTTGTCGATATTACTAGTATTCGTGTCCTAAGGCTTGGTACCCTTTCTTACTTGCAACATAGGACGATCTAAGTATGAGAACGCTGGATTAACTCTGCAAGCCCAATACTAAGCAACATTTTAACTTATCTTACCCTATCTTTCATATTGAATGTAACTATCATTACATGATTATTGCATCCTATATGCTTTTCATCAAATGAAATATAACCCTTTTCCTTTTCATACATTTAGTTATGCATGCAAGTTGCTTATGCATGCAGGTTATGCTTGTGTATAGTTACAATGATATTGAAATAAATTCCTTTCCCATGCAAGTCACGCAAAATAGAATGCAGTTGCTTATGCGAAAATATAACCCTTTTATTCCTCTCCATAGCAACTACCTATTCTTTAATTAAACATCCTCCTACGAATCAACCTATTTACGATCGTCACAAGGGATTTTTTTTAAATTGCATAAATGCATTGTGTACAACTTAACTCATTCTTGACAACGTAAGTTACCTACTGCAAACCTTCCAATGCACATGAGCATCGCAATATATAATTAACCTATGTGCATGATGCGACTAGGACATTATTGCATGAGTGCATCTTTTAACACATGAACCATATATTCGCGAATGCAACAACCTTTCATCATGATGGTGTGAGAATTATAAGTACCTTGTCATGCAATTTAAAACTCTTTGAACATTCCTATGATCTTTTTAAAACGAAGCATTCTAGTAATGCAATTAGGTTTTCCCTATGCGAATTTATACTTAATGCACTCATATCATGCGAAAACGAAAAGGGTGAATTTGATGGAACGTGAATTTCTGCAGGAGGGGTATTATTGGCTCTCGCGCTTTGGGTAGGGACTCCTACATGTGCCCCTCTTACTCCCGTGTGTGCTCCTCTTGTGTGGCGCTTTGGGGCCATCACAATTGGGGCTTGGGTAGGTGGAGGGTGTGCTTAAATTCCCTGCAAACTGGTAGTCCTTCCCTCCCACAAGGGAAGTCCCTTCGCGGACGAATTGCATCCTCCTGTGGTCTGCGCGGGTGAAACACCCCCTAGGAAGCTTTTTTTTTTGAATCTTCTAGGAAGCTTCTTGAAAGCTTTTTTTTTCTTTTTGGTTTCTGACAGGGTCATGCTGAGAAAGGAGATGAATATGATGATGGTGTTGATGAGGAGGGCGGTGCCCTAGCAGCCTAAGGGTGATTTCAGGGGGCGGTGGGGGGGCGTGATGTGTAGGCAGCAGCAGGGGGCGGCGTTTTCTAATCATGGGGGGGGGGGCGCTGTGTGTCCGAGCCACGAGGGAGGGTTCCCGTTTATAGTGGGGAGGGGGGTGGTATATGAGGGGGAGAGACGGCCACCCCCCCACCTGGGGGGGTGCATGCCCCCCTCTCCACTCATACTCCCTCTCTCTCTCTCTCTCTCTCCCTACCATGCTGTCGGTAGGGGAGAGAGAGAGAGAGAGGTAAAAAAAATTTAAAAAATTTTGAAAAAAAGGGGGGTTCTCATGGGGGAGGCACGGGGGGAGATATTACATCCTCTCCCCCTTAGAGGAATCGAGATGTCCCAATCTTGAGAAGACCTGGGGGTATTGTTGGTTGAGAGTATTTTCATCCATCCAGGTGGCATCCTCTTCTGGATAATCTTTCCATTGGATGAGGTATTCTCTCAAGGTCCTTGATCTCAAATGCCTCTCTCTAACATCTTGGATTCTATCAAGCCGTAGCTCAAGGACTCCTTGGCTAGGCATTACAATTTGCTGATCATCAAGTACATGATTCTGATTACTAGATACTTTTTCAATAGGCTAAGGTGGAATACATTATGAATCTTTAGAGTTGCGGGCAGCTGTAGTCTGTAAGCATTAGGCCCTAGGCACTTGATGATCTTATAAGGTCCATAATACCTTGAACTTAGCTTCTTGTACTCTCCCAAGGACAATGAACTCTTTTTGGGTGTACATGGATGAAGACCATATCACCTTCGACGAAGGATGTGTCTTGCCGTTTCAAGTCAGCGTAAGCCTTCTATCTATCCTTGGTAGCTTGAATGTCTTGTCTTATTGATTTGATTTGATCATCCATGTCTTCTAGCATTTGTCTTGAAGCTTTTACCCTCAAAGTTGGATCCGAGAAGTTCAAAGGGGTACGACAATCATGCCCATACAATGCTTGGAAAGGGGTCGTCTGAATACTCTGTTGGTAAGAAGCATTGTAGGTAAACTCAACCAGGGGTAAGTATTGAATCCACTTTTTGGGTTTGCAACAGCAGTATTTCCTAAGCATATCTGCAATGACTTGATTGACTCGTTCTGTTTGTCCATTAGTTTGGGGATGGTAAGCTGTACTGAAATAGAGTTGAGTTCCAATAGCCTCAAAGATAGCCCTCCAGAAGTGTGATGTGAAAAGAGAGTCACGATCACTAATGATTCTTTTTGGTAACCCATGAATTTTAAATATTTCCTTGATGAATAATCTTGTGATGTTTGAAGCTTTATAGTTCATCTTGACACGGATGAGATGTGTGACCTTGGTGAACATATCTACTACAACCAAAATAGAGTTATATCCTCCCTGAACTTGGGATAAGCCAACAATGAAGTCCATACTAATGAACTCCCATTTCATTTGTGGAATGTCAAGTGGTTGCAATTCTCCATGCATTTTAACATGTTCTGCCTTAATACATTGACAAGACAAACATTCCGTGACATATTTGAGTACGTCTTCCTTAAGCCTTTCGCAAAAATAGCTCTTCGTGACCATGTTAAGGGTCTTGGCATAACCAAGATGCCCTGAGAAAGGGGAGCCATGGGCTTCCCAAAGTATCTTTTGCTTGAGAGTTTGGCTTGCATGGATACATAATCTTGTCCTAAAGTAGACAAGTCCATTACTGATGGAGAATTCTTGATACTTAGTCTTTAGCTTCGGGTCTTGATCCTTGATGGGGATCTCCCTTAGCATTTTCTGATAGACTGGGTCATGATATGCCCCCTCTTTTGCTAGCTCAAGAATCGGGTTTTTTGGCATTGATACCTTTGTGGCTAGAGACCTTGTTGTTGATGGATCTTGCAAAATGAGAGAATTTAGAAATGCCTTGCAACTGAGTGCATTGGCAACTACATTCTCTTTTCCAGGCCTATATTTGATTTCAAAATCATATTCTTCCAGCACTTCGATCCATCAATGTTGCCTCATATTGAGCTCATTTTGGGTGAAAATCCATTTAAGACTGTTGTGGTCCGTTACTAAGGAAAAATTGTTACCTAGCAAGTAATGTCACCAAAGTTTGAGAGCATTGATGATAGGCAACAGCTCCATGTCGTGGGTGGCATAATTTCTTTCATGTCTCTTCAATTTTCTTGAAGAATAAGCTACGGAATGACCTTCTTGCATAAGTACATATCCTAAAGCAAGTGAGCTAGCATCAGTTACCACTTCAAAGTCCTTACTAAGATCAGGAAGTTTCAGGATGGGTGCTGATATTAAGCTTTGGTTTAGTTTGTCAAAGCTGGTCTATTCAGCAGGTGACCATACAATTGCTACTTGCTTCTTTAGTAGATCAGTCAGAGGTATTGCAATCAAATCATAATCTTTGATGGAAATTCTGTACCACCCTGTCAACCCAAGAAAACTTCGTATTTCTTTGACAGAAGTTGGTGTTGGCCATTCTAGAACGTCTCTGACCTTAGCTAGATCTACTGAAATTCCTTCTACTGATACAATGAATCCTAGATATTCAATCAATCGCTTGAAAAATGCACACTTCTTCTTGGCATAAAGCTTGTGTGCTCTCATTGTTTCAAGAACAATGCGAAGCTGGGGTTTATGATCCTTTCCCTATTTTGAGTAGACTAGGGTATCATAAAAAAAGATGAGTACAAAGTCATCAAGATAGGGCCTAAATATATCCTGCATTAACCTGTTGAAGGTAGCAGGAGCATTCATCAGCCTGAATGACATCACTAGGAATTTGAAGTATCCATACCTTGTACTGAATGCAGTCTTCGAAATATCTTCTTCTTTGATCCTTATGTGATAATATCCAGATCTGAGATCTATCTTTGAGAAGATCTTCGCCCCTTGAAGATGGTCAAGTAATTCATCTATTCTTGGAATGGGGTATTTATTTTTTATGGTTGCTTGATTCAACCCTCTGTAGCCAATGCATAGGCAAAGCGTTCCATCTTTCTTTTTTTGGAACAACACTGGAGCTCCCCATGGAGAATTGCTAGGTCGGATGTAGCCTTGATCTAACAGTTGCTTGAGTTGCTCTTTCAGTTCGATAGCTTCTAGGATGGACATCTTATATGGCCTCTTTGTGATCGATGCGGCTCTAGGCACAATTTTGATTTCGTGGTCAACTTCCCTTTGGGGAGAAAGTTTTGTCAGATCTTTAGGGAATACGTCTGCGTATTCCTTTAACCATGAAGGTTCTTCTCCAGATTCCTGATTCTGATCTAGCTTATTTAGTTTAATCAGATAGACATGTAGATCCTTTTGAACACCTTTTATTATCCATGTTGCTTTTGTCAACAACTGTATTTTTGGCTTACCAGCCTCACCTTGAGTCATGACTAGTTCCCCTTCATAATTGTGGAAGGAGACTTAGTCCTTCCCATAATGGATGTGGGCATCATTGGGTGTTAGCCAATCCATTTCGAGTAAACATTCGTGGACACCTAGGTTCATTACCCTGAATCTCACAGAAGTTGGCTTCCCACCCGGTAGGAATTTCACCTTAGTAGTTTTCCTAGTACAAGTGACCTCACGACCATTTGCTAATTCCACAAGTAAAGTACGTGCATCTATTATGGCTATCCCTAATCTTTTTGCACAGGTTGGTGAAATGAAGGAATGTGTACTGCCACTGTCAATCAAGGTTTTGAAGCTTTTACCTTGATATTCTGATAGAGTTTGAATCACGAGAATTGACGATTTGGACCCTTCTTATGAAGAGTGGCGTGAACCATTGCCCTCTCAATGTCAGCATCCATGGATGGATCTTCTTCATTGTCTAGCTCCTTGTTGGAAACACTGGAGGTTCTCCCTCTGGTCATAACGGTGGTTCCTTGGCTATGAGTGGCTTTATTTTGACCTTGGAATTTCCCTTGGCGATGCCCTCTGCCAAGCTTGGGACACTCCCTTTTGAAGTGTCTGGGCTCATTGCAATGGAAGCAACGTGGGTTGTGATAATTGCTTTGCGTTGGAACAAAGTTGTTGATAGCATTGACCCTGGCTTTCTTTCTTTGGCCTTGATTCTGACCCTGTGCTCTCTTAGTCTGAGCCGTAGACATGCTTGTATTTTGATCTTTGTAAGGCCAAATCCTGTTGTTCTGCACCTCCTATATTATTGGAGCAGCTCGAATGAATGCGTCTTGTAGGTCCATTGGGCGCATTGATTCCAATCGAGTGTTTATGGGTGGATTCAACCCAATATAGAATTTTGACACCTGTTGTGTCATATCCATTGGGGGTGCATACTTTAGGAGTGAAAGGAACTTCGAATAATATGCTTCAAGGGATAATCCTAGCTACTTCAAGTCATAGAATTCATTCATCTTTTGTGTGTGGTAGGCAAGTAGTAGATACCTCTCTCGCACAGCTTCCTCAAGCTTATCCCAAGTGACTGTCTCCTCCAAGATCGCTTAGTCTCTACGCCACTGTTTCCACCAAAGTCTCGCTTTGCTTGTAAGCTTAAGTTTGGCGAGCATGGCTTGGTTAGCAGGTGCAGTTCATGTTTCCTCAAAATAGTCCTCCATGGACTCAATCTAGATCTCGGCATCGGCTTGAACAGTCCTTCCCTTGCCATCAAACTCGGATGGCTTAATTTTTTTGAGAAGGACTTTCTTCTCTTGAGCCGCAGCTGGACTTAGTACATGAGTCAGATTTGGAACCTATGCTTGGGGTTGCATCTGAACAATAAGATTCTTTATGTTAACATCTTATCATACGTTTCCATATTATGTTAATATGACCAGCACAACTTTTTAGCTAAGTGATTTAATCACTTAACGCCTTCGTTAACATTTATGATCAAGATAGAAAATTGTAAAAAGTCTTATTTATTCATGAAGGAATAACCCCTTGAGTACATTTATTTTGGATAAGTAGGACTGGCTGATTGATACATCAGTTTGGGGAAAATAGGATTGTGTTACAATCAGCTACAGGGACGGAATAATAATATGGAGTGGGGTCATGGATTTTCAAGAAACGATAAGTCATAGGGAGCTTGGGGTATCACTTTCTTTGATACCCATTCTTCGCATAGCGCCCTAACACTTTGATTCTCTCACCAGCAGAGATCACCCGGGTCACTTCTTCATAGACATACTTGTTCCACTTGACTTGCCGACCGCTAACATGCAAAGTTGCATTTACGCAAGCTTTGACAAAGATGAACAGCTTCACGATCTTTAAATCCTCCATCCACTTGATTCTCTTCAAGTTGGTTTGAAGGTACGCGAGTCGGTGGGCTGCTATGTAGTATATTCCTCAGTCTCCTGTCCATCTCCACTCCGCATACAGGGGTGAAGGATTATAGATAAGGTCTAGAATATCCATCATGCCAAGCCTCTGACGATAATTCAAAGCATGCATTGCAGTCATGAACATGACCTGGAACACCAAGAACTTGCTCCATGCTTCGTGACTCTGCAACCCAGCATCCATAAGTGAGTAAAGAAATGTTTTCAATAGAAAATACTGCTCTATTCCACTCACCCTCCCCTATTTATCCCTTTATTTTCCTATAATAAGTTCCCTTGTAATCTTTAGATCTTGTTGGTTTGCTCTAATACCAACTATAACGTGTCCGCTTGACCACTACTAGGACACGTCTTAGCAGCCCATCGGGAGGGGAGTCTAGAAAGCACCATGTGACACTCACAAGGAATGTCACAATGTTTGCAATCTAGGTCTTCTTGAGTCTGCCTCGAAGTGGAAGTATCTGGCCGTTCCCACTTACGAGACTGACATGAAGTCAGGGTTTCCTTCCTATCAGCCAAGTCTCTAAGAAGTAGCTAGCATCGAGTTCTAGATGAACCACTTTGCGTAGGAACAACAGAGTCGAAGCAAATTTATGCTACACTTGGTTCATGGAGAATGGAAAATGAGAGGGATGCGAAGCTCAACCTTTCTGCCCATAAGGCATAATCCCAATCCGCTCCCCTAAAACAACATAAATCGGGGTTCTAACTCTATTGACTCTAGGTCTTCATAGTCTCGTTAACACGTCTTTTAAGAATAGTTCCTAGCTAACCGGGACCACCCTTCCATAGGACGGACCCAAGTCACGTCCACCGCACTTTCCTCGGGTTGCTTAGTTATCTAATTACCTACCACATTATGTTTGACATGCGAAAGCAACTTCCTTAATTAATCAATTTAAACACAAGTTCCTTCACTCAACTTAGGCACTGACATTAAAAAAATGTCAAGCAAGTTATTTTTTCAAATATCTAATCTTTATTTATCATAGTCTTGAAATACATCAAGTATCATGTGCGAAGGCTACCCCAGCAATCAACAGGATTGTTGCTCCAAGTTTCGCTCGTAGACTAGTACATGAGCCTCGAGATCCCATCTCGAGTCACATCAAACTCTTGTGTGAGATTTGGAGGCAAGGAATTTATGACCAAAGCCTTCCCTGGAACCCAAGCATCCTCCCACTCCAAGCAGCACCCACGGAAAGACCTCTTGTGGCGGGTTCTATCCCTGTACCCACGGCACGGCTAACAACCTCCTTGGATAGGGCGAGGTAGGAAATTGGAGGTAACTGAACTTGCCTCTCCCTCCATGCTTTTAACTTGAGGCATTAAGTGTTTTGCCTTGAATTAGTTCCTTGAGCAAAAAAGTTCAAACAATGTACCGAAGTGTACAATCACGATCATTTTAGTGATCGTTCGTACGACCAATTGCTAAGGTGTGATTCCTTCTTCCCGAATACTCCCAGCATTCATTCCCGGATCATTCGTGACTTGGCGAGATTCCAAGGGCTTGGCAAGCCATGTTGCTTGTTTTCCGTTTTCCTTTGGGTTAGGGTTTATACCCTACCGACCCCAATTTTCATTAGCTTAGGTCTCCTTATACTATAGTCAAATAGATCTTCGACAACGCCGTCATCCTTGGTTGGTCAATTTGCTTCTTGGCAATTTGCAATTTTCCTAAGTTTGACAAATCGTTCCCCAAGAGAGAGTTGTAGTAGGGCGACTACTCGACTTCTAACTTGTAATTAGATCTCGCCTCCATTGGCCTAAGATGTAGTGGTAGCATCTTATGGTTTATTTTCTAATTTGACCTTGCAGACTAGTTGCTTGAGATAGGTAGGAGTGCCTATCTTGAGGAATTACATCCCTTTATTTGTCGATATTACTAGTATTCGTGTCCTAAGGCCTAGTACCCTTTCTTACTTGCAACATAGGACGATCTAAGTATGAGAACGCTGGATTAACTCTGCAAGCGCAATACTAAGCAACATTTTAACTTATCTTACCCTATCTTTCATATTGAATGTAACTATCATTACATGCGCATTGCATCCTATATGCTTTTCATCAAATGAAATATAACCCTTCTCCTTTTCATACATTTAGTTATGCATGCAAGTTGCTTATGCATGCAGGTTATGCTTATGTACAGTTACAATGATATTGAAATAAAAACTTAATCTTTTCCTTTCCCATGCAAGTCACGCGAAATAGAATGTAGTTGCTTATGAAAAAGTATAACTCTTTGATTCCTCTCCATAGCAACTACCTATTCTTTAATTAAACATCCTCCTACGAATCAACCTATTTACGGTTGTCACAAAGGATTTTTTCGAATTGCACAAATGCATTGTGTACAACTTAACTCATTCTTGCCAACGTAAGCTACCCACTGCAAACCTTCCAATGCACATGAACATCGCGATATATAATTAACCTATGTGCGCGATACGACTAGGACATTATTGCATGAGTGCATCTTTTAATACATGAACCATATATTCGTGAATGCAACAACCTTTCATCATGATGGTGCAAGAATTATAAGTACCTAGTCATGCAATTTAAAACTCTTCCAAACATTTCTATGATGTTTTTAAAATGAAGCATTCTACTAATACAATTAGGTTTTCCCTATGCGAATTTATATTTAATGCGCTCATATCATGCTGAAACGGAAAGAGTGAATTTGATGGAACCTGAACTTCTGCAGGAGGGGTATTATTGGCTCTCGCACTTAAGGTGGGGACTCCTACATGTGCCCCTCTTACTCCCATGTGTGCTCCTCTCGTGTGGCGCTTTGGGGCCATCGCAATCGGGGCTTGGGTAGGTGGAGGGTGTGCTGAATTTCTCTTCAACTGGCAGTCCTTCCCTCCTGCAAGGGAACTCCCTTCGCGGATGAATTGCGTCCTCCTGTAGTCTGCGGGTGAAACACCCCCTAGGAAGCTTTTTTTTGGGAAGCTTCTAGGAAGCTTTTTTTTTCTTCTTGGTTTCTGACAGGGTCATGCTAAGAAAGGAGATGGAGACGATGATGGTGTTGATGAAGAGGGCGGCGTCCTGGTAGCTTGGGGGCGATTTCAAGTGGAAGGGGGGGGACGTGATGTGTAGGCGGTAGAAGGGGGTGGCGTTTTCTAATCACGGGGGGAGGGGGGGTGCTATGTGTCCAAGCCAAGAGGGAGGGATCCCCTTTATAGTGGGGAGGGGGTGGTATATGAGGGGGGGAGACGGCCGTTTAACGGCCGCCACCCGTCCACCTGGGGGGGTGCATGCCCCCCTCTCCACTCATACTCCCTCTCCCTCTCTCTCTCTCCCCGCCATGCTATTGGCAGGGGGAGAGAGAGAGAGAGGTAAATTTTTTAAAAAAAAGTTGAAAAAAAGGGGGGGTTCTCATGGGGGAGGGATGGGGGGAGATATTACAATGAAATCTTAGTCTTCTCTTGCATCTCATTAGAATCATATGAAAGGATATTTAACTCAACTTGCACAAATGGAACTCAAAATGTAAGAAGACATTGCCATTGGTGTCTTGCTTAGATCCATGCTTGAAGAGTGTGACAATGTTGCCACTTCTCTTATCAGCATGCCCTCTTTTTTGGGCTACTTTAAGTTAAAGCCTCTCTTTTAGAGAAATAGAAAAGACTGAGGTTAAAGCAAGAGACCAATGCAACGCTGATCCATGAGGCCCTCTACCCCAAAATCCAAGCTCAAAAGGAAGAATAAGGTCAATCACAATGAGCCTATTGCGTGTGATTTTTGGCACAATTCTAGCTATAAAGAAAAAGATTGCTTTGACAAGAAGAGAGTGCAAAAAGAACTTCTTATGATGATAGTTCATGAGATTGATGAAGAAGGAAAAGAAGACAAGGAAACTGAACTAAAATAAGAAAAGCAACATGAAGCCCTTTCCATGACCTTAAAGAAGAAAAAAGGAGGTAAGAAGGCACCTTTTGATGCTTTGATATATAAAAGATTGTTTTAGTAAGTGTGCATTCTCTTTTGTAATTCACTCAAGTCATGTCATGAAACTAATGTAACTTTTACTTGTATCAACTTTTGCTAAAATAAACTAGGCTAAAGCCCAAGTCCCCTAAACCATCCAAACCTTTGAGTTAGAAGTGATCAAGCAAATAATGCCTCTGATCATCTTTGGAGCAGATGCTAATGCGCCTATGTGTGACACTCAAGGGTGGACATGTTCCTTGTAAGTCATGTGATGACCAAGCTATTGAAAATGTGATATGCCCTAATAGTCATATTGAACTTTTTTCTTCTAACATGAATGTAGATAGTGTTTGGAAATGATTTTTAAAAGTAATTTTAAGTGTTCTGAAAAATTTTGGTGATGGAAATGTTTTTGTCAAAAATTTTCTAACTTTTAGGCATAATACGTGTTTTAGAAGCTAATTTGTGATCAAATAGAGTAGAATTTGGTAAAAGTTCCTCTCACAAAGTTCAAGGAGGAGATCGAGGAAAATATTTTTTTATCTCATAAAATTTTTACCATTTTGAAGATATGATATGAGCCTTTGAAAAAGAAAAATAAAAAATTTTCAACACTTGAAAAAAATATGTGGTGGGTTTTGTGCTTTCTTGTCATTTTTGGCACGTTGTATAAGAGTGATAATTTGGTTGCATCACACCAATTTTGGCACATGCTTTTCTTGGAAAACACATAGTTATTGAAAAATGTCTACTCTAGACGTGTGAAGCCATTTTAGTAAAAAGCTGACCGAATAGTTATTTTCATTATCTTCTTCTTCCAAAAATCTGAGATTGAGACTGTGAATGTGATTGCAGTTGCAATTGACATTGTGAGAGAGAGTGAGATTGAGAGTGAGATTGCAATTCTTTCATGTACATGAAATCAGCTAAGGGGTGGTCCGGAGGTTCGAGCTCCGCATCATTTTAACAAATTGTGACTAGTCATGTTGCAAATGGTATCAAAGCTGTTCTAATCAATCAAGATGGAAAGCTTGGAGAAAAGATTCAAGTAAAGAACTCATTCAATGTCTTCTTGCTGACTTGAGAAAAGAACAAGCCCATAAAGAAGTTGTAATGACATCTGAGATAGTTGTGGATCTATGAGGTGAAGCGAATACAACTAGCATGGGTGCATCCAATGGAGAGCCGCCTCAACAACCCCAATCACAATAGTAGATGAAGAATAGATAAAGATCTTTTGAAGATGATGCTAGATAATTTGCTATTAAGTAGGTATTTAAGAAGATGAAACTAAATGAGTTTGATGGTGGAAAGAAGACATGGGAAGATTTGGAAGCATGGCTTAAAGATCTTGAATATTTCTTAATGTTGAGAGAGTTTCTGAAGAATCGAAAGCCAAGATTGTGATTCTACAAGTAACCAGTGTGGCAAAGCTATGGTGGAAGTCCTATATGCAAACTAGAAGTCAAGTTGCCCCTATAACATGGGAGGAGTTTCGTACACAAGCTGAGAAGAGGTATTGTTCTCCTCACTACAATATGGAAAAGAAGATGAAACTTTATCATTTCAAGCAATTTGAATCTTTCTATTGATGGACTATAAACACAGATTCTTACAGCTCCATAAGTATGTTTCTGAAGTGATTGGAGATGCCCTGAAAAGTGAGTTCATTGAAAAATTGAAGGATGACATGGGATATCAGGTCAAGGGATCACAATGTACTAATTTTCTTGATGCTATCACAAAGACAAAGAATTATGAAAAGATGAAAAAATACAATGAAAGAAAATCAACAAATTTGTCTAGTCTACAGATCATTTCCACGGATCATCGTCCACAAAGTTCCTATTTTTCTACCTCAAAGAATAAACCACAACCAGAATTTCAACAACAGTAGAGACCAGAATACTATGTAGAAAGGGCCTATACAAAGTTCTCAAAAAGCACTAGTCTAGAATCAAAATATCTCCAACAACAACAATTAGAAGAACAGAAAACCTCTTTGATGGCAATAAGATTTGGAATTCCTTGAATGAGCAAGAAGATTGGAGTTGTGTTATCACTACAGGGAGCAAGGCCATGGCACTTTGGAAAGTAGGATAAAGTTGAAAATGGGCGTTTTTAGGGACCTAGAAATGTCACTATATTGGTTGAAAATGTAGTTACTTGTAGTACTACGTACATAGTAATAAGACATGATGCTTTGATAGAGGGTATTGCAGACATTGATATAGTACATGATATACATGCTTTACTTGATGAGGATATGCAAATTAAAGATGTTGTGACTGAAAGTGCAGACATTATAGAGCTTCTGGATCTAGTATTTATAAATAATGTATTGAGAGAGGGTATATGGGTTACTCATGCCTTGTTTAATATTTTACTAGTACAAACAGAGGATGTAGTGACTTAGGATTTAAATGAGATAGATCCTTTGATGATTTATGAGAAGGAGTTGAAATGCTTATAGGAAGTTAAAGATGTGAATTATGTAGGATATAGGGTTTCTAGATAAGTTGAAGATGCGTATGGAAAAAAAACAAGGGTGGGTAAATACCTTTTACCCACCCTTCTAGTATTGGCTTCTATGTAGGGTAAGCAGAGTAGGATGATAAAAAGAAAAGAACAATGATCCATTTGTGGCTAATATTCACCAATGGGCTAAAATTTTATATATTTGATTTTTTTTTGAAGGTTGAGTAGGTTGGGTTATGACTTTGAGATTTTTTATTTGCCCACATTTCTAAGGTATATCAACGTTATGGAAGTTCTTTTTCCAAGTTCATGTGAAAGAAAAATTTAAAGAAACAAGTCGAATTTGACCCAATGTTTATAAGTTTTGAGGTATATATAGAAAGATTTGTCACATTATCCTATGCTGAAGGGGGAATAGGGAGGGGTGTGTGTCAAGGGGAGGAGGATAGAGGGGGGACTATGGGAGAGGAGTAGAATAGGGGAATGGAGAGGATGGATCTGGGGGGAAAAAGAGGAGGGGATGGATTCTAAATAGTGAATCCGTAATAGTGTGCTAGAGAATTCGGCCATTTTTCTTTTGAAATATGTCCATCCTTAACCTCATGCACCATTAACATAATACCTTGTTTTGAAGATTATTTTGGAGACCTACCTCGTGGGCAAGCACACTTGGAATGGGAGTCTTTGTTCTCCATGAAGAACCACATACAAAGAGTGAAGACTAAGCATATGAGCTCTTCATCCGCTATCTTGAAATTTTATGTGGCTTCTTGATAATTTAGTTTCTCACTTGCTTTTATCTATCATTTTCTTAATTTGGGGGAGTGCATCTTATTGAAAAAACGAATTGTCTTCATGTGAGTAAATGTGGGGCGGGGGCTGCAGGGGTGGGGGGATCTCTTATCTTTTTTTATATTTGAAAAAGAGGAAGTGTAAATTGTTGACTTGACAGAAATTAATTGAGGGAGATAACTTTATGAGGGGAAATTAATATTTTAATTTCTTTTTCTTTTTGTTTTCTTTTTAGATTCAAATTTTAAAAAATAAAATTTCATGATGGTTTACTTACTTTGGTGGTTTGAATATCATAAAATTGTTTCACTATCAATATTCTTTAAGGTGGGTGTTCAAATGCATTCAGAGGTAATGATTGAGTATATTACACTTGAATTTAAATCCTAAGCCTTTGACTTAATAAAAGTTGTGTTGAAGCCTTACCTTTAACATATGGACTTCATCTCTAAGCTAGAGGAAATTATATTTCACTTATTTCAAAGTCTATTCAACTATACTTAACGAAAAAAAAGAAATTCTTACTAAGATCTTTACAAAAACTTCATCCTTCTTTAATATCCTTGTGCATCATCAAAAAAACATTGCATTGTTCTATGAACCAATGCTTTAAAAGAGGTTATTTACCAAGTCCTTAATTCTAAGTGTGATTCCACTAAACAATCAAGATTGCACAAAAAAAATATTTGTTTTGTACTTAGACCTTAAGTTCTCAAATGTAGCCTTAAAAATTAAGCAATCTTATAATAATTGTAATTGGATTTCTCATTTTGAACTTTAAATACACTACAAAGTGATAGATCTAAGACATGCCATATACTCTTAGAGTGTCCCATCATTGAGATAATATGAAATATTATTAAGTCTATATAGAATGTTGTAAGGTAAGTGTGCAATCTACACTCTACCTACATATGCAACCTAGAGTATAGCTACCATATGTAAGAAAACATTCAATATGTACCATATAATAAACCAAATTGTATACCCAAGTTATAGTCTAAAATGCAATACAAGATAGTTCCTCTCATCCTACATTATTAGTAGTTGCAAGTATCCAGAGGTCTAATTTGTATTTATAGTTGTAAAAGTGACGTTAGAATTATATGGTTGCATCCAAAAGGCCTTCCCTACTTCTTCCTTCATATTGCAACTAGTGAAGAACCATTTAATGACTCTAATGATACACTTTTAAGAGATTTTCCCATCTTAAGAAGCTCTTGTTGATGCTTTTTGACATTAGTAATAAAGTATTGCGTTTCTTTTGCTTCTAGGTGGCTTTTCCCTACATGGATATCTTGGAAGGATTTCATTAATCATTTGTCCCTATTGCATTCTTGGTGGAGATTGTCCACACAAATAGCCTAGTTGAGGACATCATTTATGTTTGAGTGATTTAGTTTGGAGCATTCAACTAGAATTCATTAATCATTTGTCCCTATTGCATTCTTGATGGAGATCATCCACAAAAATAGTCTAGTTGAGGACATCATTTATGTTGGAGTGATTTAGTTTGGAGTATTCAGCTAAGATTTCATAGATTCTTTCATCACGGATATCCTTGATCAAGGCCTTAGATATGATTTCCTTAGCTATATGTCTCTCTCCAAGAGGAATTTGTTTTAACAAACTCTAGATCATAGAGAGGTAGTCTCTCATACTCTCCCCGTTCAACTATTCAATCTTTATCAGTTGCATAATGAGGTTATCCCCATAGCCTACTTTAGTGGAGCACTTGATTAACAAATCAGTTACACTAGTACAAAGGAGGCATTCCCAATGGTATCTAAACCTATGAACCAAGTCCACTCCTTTTCCCCCAGGCAAAGTCTAAATTTTTATGCTTCCTTGGCATCACCAAGAAGGTTATGTGCCTTGCTAATCATGTTTGATATATCAAAGCTTGTACCTTGTTGGAAACTATCAACAATGGCTTGAAAATCATCAAAGTTACCACTTGAGTTCTCAAATCTTTCCATAGTACTCAGTAAGGTTCTCATGGTTTTTGAGATGTCAAGCTCAACATGAGCTAATACTCATGTAGATGGATGATTGTTTCGACATTCATATCATTAACGTGGTTGGTACCTACATCGCCATATCATTCTAGTAATACTTTATAGCTAGACATAAACTAGTCCACCTACTTGAGTTATTGGATATCTATCTAGTCATATTTCTAGTTAGTGTGTTCACACTATGGATCACTTGTATATTCATATGTTGTATTCTCCCTTATTCTCGGAAGACTATTATAGTGGAGAAGAATAAGATGAACAAATGCTAGGGTTTTCAAATTTCTATCTTGCATGCATTTGTAATGTCCCCATCACTTAGTTTATTTTAATAAAAAATGTGCGTATACATTCCAAAAATTGATTTATGTTGAAAACAAAATGGTAAAGATTGCACATTTTTAAAACTAGCTCTAACTATGAAGATAATTAATGAGGTATTATATGCCACGGTTCATGGAAAGAAGGCTTGGGAAACCCTCCCAAGACAAGCTTATTAAAACTATGTTTGTAGTAGAGATCAACAAAAAGAACTAGCCTAGTGGATAGCTCAAGTAAGTTACTAATAAATATATGTGTGCATCATGTGGGTTCAAAATAATGTATTTTTAAAATACCATTTTTGTACATTTTTTATATATAGAAGGGTGCAATGTAAAGGGGTTATTTATAGATTAAATAGAGTAACTTCCTTGATGTGGATAGTCACTTGTGGCAGTTAAATGTACTTGGGTGATGACACTGCCAGGATGGGTGACCTCCTGGGAAGCTTTTCCTATAAGCTAGTGGTAGCTCCTTGCGCACAGCCAAGTGTCATGGTCCGGACCTCGAATACCTGCATGGGATCCCCTTAAGATCCCGTCTAGGCCTCGGAGTAGCACTAGACCCTTCCCTCAACTTTGCCATCTTGACCCCTCAACAGGTCACGGGGCACCCCAACACGACATGAAACATGACATAGATCATATCACACACACTAGTTTGCACAAGGGTCCATCTTGAGGGCATCATGTCATATTCATAGCCAAAAAGTATGTACAAGGTAGCCAAAAGCATAGCAAGGGACCATGTCACGGGTGGTGGGGGTGGAGCTATCAACACGCTATGACATGACGCCAACCTCGTAGGTGAGAGAGCTACATACCAAGTGTGATGGTCCAGCCCTTGGATACCCACACGGGACCCCCTCAAGACCCCATCTAGGCCCCGGAGCAGTATTAGACCCTTCCCCCAACTATGCCATCTTGACCCCTCAACACGTGATGGGACACCCCAACACGATAGGAACACGACATAGATCATAACATGCACACTAGTTTGCACAAGGGCCCATCCTGAGGGCATCGCGTCATATTCATAGCTAGAAAGTATAAACAAGGTAGCTGGAGGCACAGAAGGGACCATGTCATGGGTAGTGGGTGGAGCTATCAATGTGCTACGAGATGACACCAACCACATGGGTAAGGGAGCTACCCAACGATGCCAAGAAAGCCTTTGTAGCCATTTCAAAGTATGCCAATTGCAAGGCCAAGATGCCAAGGTCTATGCCTTGGTCACAAAAAACCCATGCAGAAGTCTCTCTGCTATTGACGTGATGAAGCTCTACGCTGCAATCAGCCAAGCCTTTCTCTCTCCACACCTACATAGAAGCACTGCTCAAATCCATCAAGCTTCTTCCATGGCTCAGAAGAGACATCGATATACTGAGAGAGGTCATGCTCGGAGAGCTTCCCAATGTGAGGAAGTAGTTGCTGCTAAAGTGCAAGCAGATGTTACCCCCGAATCCATTCAACATGAAGGACTAGTTATTCCACAATAACCCGAGGTTGTGGTCATAACCCGTAATCACGATGGATGGCCAAACAGAGATAATTTAGTACATAAGAAAAGGAGTACTTTTAAACTATTAACTCTACAACTTCCTAATTTTTCTATTTTATATTATTGCTTTTTTGCATCTTATGATGAAATGAGGGATAAGTTAGTAATGTTAGAAAAGCCCATAGGATAAGGCTATTACATAGATTATGATTAGTTAGAACGTACTTAAACTTACAAAAACATTTTAGTATTATCGATTGCTTTTTTGGAAAGAACATGGGAATTGATGAGGGGCATAGATTCTATGCATCGCATACATTAACAAGTGTATTAAAAATGTTTTATGGTTATGACTTCTTTTGGATTTGTAAATGATGAATTATGTCTCTTATAATTCCATGTTTAAAAAACTAGACAAGTTGTGGATTGTGGTGGTTTGGGATACTGGGGCCCCCAACCCAATGCTCCCTAGCACTCTGCGAAGTGTGGAAAAACTCACGTGCTGTCAGGTGGGGGTCCTATGCTCCTGAGGGAGATAGGTGTTTTTGATTTTTGATCACTTGAGCACCTAAAAGGGCAAAGTCGAGTGATAATTTCCCTTGCTATGTAGGAAAACTCTTGAGGCTCAAGGAAGCTTAGAGGGGCTCTGTGCCAGTAAATTCCTTGTTGACCATGGACGGAGTGTGATCACATACATCCCAATCCCAAGGAAGATTGGAAGGTCCTAAGATGGACAATGTCTTTCTACAAAAAGATAGTTTTGTACCACTCTGTGGAGTGATGGCTCTTCTTGTTATTATGAAATAAAATATTTGATTTCTGAATTGTTTGTTATGTGCTAAAGATTGAGTTTAACGAACCCAGTTTAATGGAGTAATAAAAGGAAGCTATTTTTTATATGTCCAAATAGCATGGCAGTATGCTTTGCTAATTAGAAAACTAAAACAAACCCAATCGAGAAAAGTGGGAGGCTTTGAATCCTGACGATCGAACGCCTATGGTGGTTGGGTGGACCCAATAAGTCACCAACACTAGATAGAGCTGATTAAATTGTGACCCTCCCAATATTGGTAGGATTAGTTACTAGGTTTAACACACTTCTAGGGGACCGGAGTTGAGATTTACCTTATGGGTAGGGGAACAGAATTACACTCTCCCCCGTCTCTCACTCTCTTTGAACCAAGTGCGGTGTTAACCTTACTCCTACCTTTGATTGATTACAAAGTGGTGTTTCTTACGTGGGCATTAGATTGCTATTAGGAGTGACTTGGCCACACTTCCCTATGAAGTAGAACTGAGATTCCCATGTTCAACTAAGTCCTAGGTTTCCCATGCAGAGACTGGATGGTGATGTGCATGGATATGAATCTCGGTCGACTACTAAGAGGACTCCTCCAACAGTCTGTTGGAGGAGGCACCTCACAACATTCTCTATCTTTTGTGTCTCATAAGAGCTCAAGCTCTCTCTCTCTCTTTGTCTTCCCACATCTTTTCATGGTATCAGAGTAGCATTGATGCAAGGAGTGGTGAGCCACAAGCACGAGTCTACAAGGAAGCCTAGTGTGTGGAGTACACTTATAGAGATATCTCATAACAATCTCCAATTGACAAGCCATCTTTGTGAACTTGGAGTGCTTAAGGGATTGTAACAAACCTTTGGTGCAATTAGAATCCATGTGGTCAGATTCATGTTTTTGGTGTGTTTCGATCTCTGTTTGGGAGTAAGAGACTGTTTGTGTATGAATCTAGCAATGTACACAAAATTTGCAAACCTCATTGTTTTTGGGCATGGCAACACATATTGATTAAGTAATGAGACATTTTGAATCAACCAAATAAGTTTTTCTACAACTAATCTACTAGTGTTAAAGGAGAGAATACTAAGGCTCTAGAGTTACCAAAGGAAAATGCCATGCTTGAGCATGTTCAAGGTACTTAAGGAATGGAATTAGGTTGCTTAAAAAATTATGTATAGGCTTTTAACCATTATTTCAAACAATGTGCTTGGATATATATAACATGTAGGTATTTCTACAAAATCATGGAATAACTTGGTCAAAGTGTTTGGTACAAACATGTAACGTGTCCGCTTGTCCACTTGTGGGACACGTCTTAGCAACCCATCGGGAGGGGAGTCTAGAAAGTGCCACCTCGCACTCACAAGGAATGTCACAAGGTTTGCAATCTAGGTCTTCCCGAGTCTTCCCCAAAGCAGAAGTATCCAGCGGTTCCCACTTAGGACCGACCTGAAGTCAGGGTTTCTTTCCTATCAGCAAAGTCTCTAAGAAGTAGCTAGTGTCGAGCTCTAGATGACCCACTTTGAGTAGGACAACAGAGTCGAAGCGGATTTATGTTGCACTTGGTTCATGGAGAATGGAAAACGAGAGGGATGCGAAGCTCAACCTCTCTATCCATAAGGCATAGTCCCATTTTGCTCCCCTAAAACAACATAAATCGGGATTCTAACTCAACTGACTCTACGTTTTCACAGTTTTGTTATCACATCTTTTGAGAAAAGTTCCCAGCTAATCGGGACCACCCTTTTGTAGGATGGACCTAAGTCACATCCACCGCACTTTCCTCGGGTTGCTTAGTTATCTAATTACCTACCACATTATGTTTGACATGCAAAAGTAGCTTCCTTAATTAATCAATTTAAACATAGGTTCCTTCAGGTAACTTAGGCACTGACACAAAAACAATGTCAAGCAAGTTCCTTTTTCAAATATCTAAACTTTATTTATCATAGTCCTAGAATACATCAAGTAACTTGCCCGAAGACTATCCCAGCAATCAATAGGATTGCTGCTCCAAGTTTCGCCTGTAGACTAGTACACGGGCCTTGAGATCCCATCTCGAGTCACGTCAGCCTCTTGTTTGGGATCCGAAGGAAAGGAATTCACGACCACAGACTCCCATGGCACCCAAGCGTCCTCCCACTCCAAGCAGCACCCACGGAGAGACCTCTCATGGTGGGTTTGGTCCATAAACTCGGTGCGACTAACAACCCCCTTGGATAGGGCCAGGCGGGCAGTCGGAGGTAACTAAACTTGCCTCTCCCTCCAGGCTATTAACCAAAAGCATTAAGTGTTTGGCCTTGAATTAGTTCCTTGAGAAAATAAGTTCAAACAATGTACTTAAGTGTACAATCATGATCATTTCTGTGGTCGTTCGTACGACCAACTGCTAAGGTGTGATTCCTTTTTTCCGAATACTCCCAGCATTCGATCCTTGATCATTCGCGACTTGGAGAGATTCCAAGGGCTTGGCAAAGCTAGGTTTCTTGTTTCCCCTTTTTCTTTGAGTTAAGGTTTGTAGGTAGTTCAAGATCTCAAGTAGTCTAAGCTAAGGGCAAACAATCCATAGTGTCCTACTTGATTGAGGAGTCTCTTTCAAGTCAAGAGGCCTACATGGTGAGAAGAACCACAAAAAATTGTGCCTTCAAGATAGTCCCAAACAAATATGGGTAAGGAAGATTAGAGATCATATGAGAGCATACATATTGGTTGTGTACCCAAAAGAGATGAACTCCCTTCAATTAGTTATTGACTCCTCCTAGGTCTTCTTTTCCTCCTTTAGTATGAACAACAACTAGCCTACTACTTCACTCTTCTCCTCTCCTCTCTCTCCTCTCTATTCTCCTCTTGTGTGCGATTTTAATTTGTGCAATTGGGTCATCAATTTGTGGTTTAAGGATCTATTCAAAAACATTGATATTAGAGTAGAGGTTTAATTGGTGGAGTCATCATTATTAGTCCATGGGTTCCATACATGCATAAGAATCATCATCATAAAAAATTCCTTCTTTTATATACCAATTCAAGTATTTATCCCTCACTTTGTGGTTCCAAAATTCTCTTCATATTTAACTCAGGATTGCACTCCACTTCCCAAAACAAACAAATATCCTTTACATTCATAAAATCAAAGGCTTATCCCAAGCCTAGTAATCAAGTTTATATGGGGGGGATTGATTTCATATCTATCCACATAGAAGGGGGAGGTATAAAGTCCCTTTCAATTTGAAAAATATATTTTTTAAAAGTGAGAGCAAACAATGTAGATGTACTCTATGTGATTTAGCCTAATAGGGAAGGGATTATTATTTTCAAACCCTCTCCTACAACCATCAATACTCGTGCCATCAAAATATTTCTAAATACACAACCTTTCACATAGAGGGTGCGGGAATGATAAGTACTGTGTCATGCGATTTAAAACTTTCCTGAACATTCCTACGATCTTTTTAAATCAAAGCATTCAATCATAGTAAATTTTCAATTCGATTGAGACTACCCTATGCGAGCTTATACTTATTGCACCCATATCATGCGGAAATGAAGAAGGTGAATTTGATGGAACCTGAACTTCTACAAGAGGGGTATTATCGGCTTTTGCACTTCGGGTGGGAACTCCTACATGTGCCCCTCTTACTCCCGCGTGTGCTCTTCTCGTGTGACGCTTTTGGGCCATCGCAATCGAGGCTAGGGCAGGTGGAGGGTGTGCTGAAATTCCCTGCTACTAGTAGTCCTTCCCTCCCACAAGGGAACTCCCTTCACGAATGAATTGTGTCCTCCCATGGTCTATGGGTGAAACACCCCCTAGGAGGCCCTTTTTTTTTTTTTTTTTGGAAGCTTCTTGCAATCTTTTTTTTTTTAAAATTTCTTGTCTTTCTGACAGGAGGATCCTAATGGCGTCGAGCTGAGGATGGGGAGGAAGACCAAGATGATGATGATAATGTTGATGATTGGGGGGGGGGGGGGGGAGATGATGTCTTGCTGGCCTGGCGGCGATCTCATGTAGAGGGGGGAAGGGCGGCGCTGCTGCAGATCACAAGGGAGGGGGGTGCTGTCAAAGACGACCAGGGGGGAGGGGGGCTTCCCCTTATATGGTGGGGGAGGAGGTGGTTTATGGGGGGGGGGAGATGGCTGTTCACGGCTGCCACCCCTTCACCTAGGGGGGTGCATGCCCCCCTCTCACTCTCTTAACTCCCTCTCTCTCTCTCTCTCTCTCTCACCCCAACATGCTGTCGGCGGGGAGAGAGAGGGAGAGGTAAAAATTTTTAAAAAAAATTTGAAAAAAAAGGGGGGTTTTATGGGGGGAGGTACGGGGGGGAGGTTTTACATCCTCTCCACCTTAGAGGAATCGAGATTTCCTCATCTAGAGAAGACTTGGGGGTATTGTTGGTTGAGAGTACTTTCATCCATCCAGGTGGCATCCTCTTCTGGATAATCTTTCCACTGGATGAGGTATTCTCTCAAGGTCCTTGATTTCAAATGCCTCTCCCTAACATCTAGGATTCTATCAGGCCGTAGTTCAAGAACTCCTTGGCTAGGCATTACAATTTGCTGATCATTGAGTACATGATTCCGATTAGGTAGATACTTTTTCAATAGGCTAACATGGAATACATTATAAATCTTTAGAGTTGCGGGTAGCTGTAGTCTGTAAGCATTAGGCCCTAGGCACTTGGTGATCTTATAAGGTCCACAATACCTCGGACTTATCTTCCTGTACTCTCCCAAGGACAATGAACTCTTTTTAGGGCGTACACGGATGAAGACCATATCACCTTTGACAAAGGATCTGTCTTGCCGTTTCAAGTCAGGGTAAGCCTTCTGTCTATCCTTGGTAGCTTGAATGTCTTGTCTTATTGATTTGATTTGATCATCCATGTCTTCCAGTATCTGTCTTGAAGCTTCTACCCTCAAAGTTGGATCCGAGAAGTTCAAGGGGGTATGACAATTATCCCCATACAATGCTTGAAAAGGGGTCATCTGAGTACTCTGTTGGTAAGAAGCATTGTAAGAAAACTCAACCAGTGGTAAGTATTGAATCCACTTTTTGGGTTCACGACATTAGTATACCCTAAGCATATCTTCAATGACTTGATTGACTCGTTCTGTTTGACCATTAGTTTGGGGATGGTAAGCTGTACTGAAATAGAGTTGAGTTCCAATAGCCTCAAGGAACGTGTACTGCCATAGTCAATTAGGGTTTTGAAGCTTTTACCCTGATATTCTGATGGAGTTTGAATCATCCAGAATTGGCGATTTTGGACCTTTCTTGTGAAGAGTGGCATGAACTGTTGCCCTCTCAATGTCAGCATCCATGGATGGATCTTCTTCATTGTCTAGCTCCTTGTTGGAAACACTGGAGGTTCTCCCTCTGGCCATAACGGTGGTTCCTTGGCCATGACCAGCTCTATTTTGACCTTGGTATTCCCCTTGGCGATGCCCTCTGCCAAGCTTGGGACACTCCCTCTCTTGAAGTGTCTGGGCTCATTGTCAAGAATCGCGTGATGGGGGGTGTTGCTCAAGATGTTGCGCCGAACACACACAGAATGCACAAGGAGAAGCTCACTCAGGAGACAAGAAGAGAGATGGAGGCCAAAACGTTTTCTTGTTGGTTTCTTATTCTTCTTCCACACTCTTTACAACGTACACAAAGTATAGATAAGATACAACATAAAGGAAAGTGGCCTACTAAGTCAAACAATGCATAATCGACTACACTAGTTGACTGGCGTTATAACTATGCCAGCTGTAAATAGGTGTAACAATCTGAATATAATAAGTAATGAGTCAGTGGCCATGTGAGAGTCATAATGACCACCGACGTGCTAAGTGTAGAAATGTGGACCCATCTAACCAAGCAGTCCATCATCAATGTCCGCATGTGTTGAGCTTGTCATCTCAACACTGCCCCTCAAGCTCAACTGTATCTTTGCAACTCCAAGTAAGCTTCGAAACTTTTGAATCTTCTCTGTACCCAATGCCTTCGTGAAGATGTCAGCTATCTGATCCTGTGTGTTGATATGCACCAAGTTAATCTCACCTGCTAGTATATTCTCTCTCAAAAGTGGTAATGTACCTTAATATGTTTTGTCATGGCATGGAACACAGGGTTCCTAGCCAACTGTATACTGCTCATGTTGTCACAATAAATGACAACTGGACCTTCCACGTGCATATCTAAATTAGCCATTAACTTTTGTAGCCATAGTACCTCACATGCTACAATAGCAGCACCTCTATACTCAGCCTTTGTACTCGATAAAGCAACTGTAGATTGCTTTTTGCTGCTCCAAGCAACTGCTGCACTACCAAGAGAGAACATGTATCCGCTGGTAGATCTTCTATCAGACATACTACCAACCCAATCTATATCTGTGTATCCAAACACCTGTACATATGTACTTGCCTCATAGAAAAGTCCATAATGTAATGTGGACTTCACATATCTCAATATGCGTCCGACTGCATCCAAGTGTGGCTTTCTATGTACTTGCATAAACTGACTCACAAGACCAACAGTGTAGCTCAAGTCTAGCCTTGTAATGGTCATGTAGATCAAACTCCCCACTATCTTCCTGAACATAGTAGGGTCTTCTATCTCATCCTCAACATCAGCACTTAACTTTACATTCTGCTCCAACGGGACTGAAAGTGGTTTGCATGCTGTCATACCATACTTGGACAACATATCCAAGCCATACTGTCTTTGGGACAACCATATACCATCATCACATCTGATCACCTCAATGCCAAGGAAGTACCTTAGCTCACCTAAATTCTTCATCTCAAACTTCTTCTTCAAAAAATCCTTAACTTCAGCAATCCCACTATCACTATCACGTGTAATAATCAAGTTATCCACATAGATGACTATGATGACCAAACCTGCATCTCCCTTTCTCACACAAAGTGAGTGATCAGCATCAGAAATATAAAAGCCAATATTGATAAGATACTCTCTGATCTTGTCAGACCATTCTCTAGGTGCTTGCTTGAGCCCATAGAGCGCCTTCTTCAACCTGGACACATACATGGGATACTCTAAATCTTCATAACCTGCTAGTTGATCCATATACGCTTCTTCCTGCAAATCACCATGCAAGAAGGAATTCTTCACATCCATTTGCTGCAACCTCCAAACTTTGGCTGCTAGCAAAGCAATCACACATCTGACAGTTGCCATCCTAGCAACTAGACTGAAGGTTTCATCATAATCTATGCCATATGTGTGGGCATAGCCTTTTGTAACTAGCCTAGCTTTGTACCATTAATAAAACCATATGCATTGTGCTTAATCTTATAAACCCACTTACATCCAATAGCTTTCTTGCCCTTTGGCAATGATACTAGATCCCAAGTCTTATTGGCCTCTAATGCAACCATCTCCTCATCCATTGCTGCATCCCAGTGAGCATGACCAACAGCCTTCTCAAAACATGTGAGCTCAACATCTTCAATTAGTTTCACCATATAAGCATAATGGTGAGCTGCATAACCTTCAAAACCAAATCTTTTAATAGGGTATCTGACCCTGCTAGATCTGCGTACCACCGGATCATCAATGGAGCCTTTACATTACTATGAGCTCTCTGTACACCTGATGTCCTGATAGAAGGAATACCAAGCTCATCATCCAAGCTCTCTAAGCCACTGGAGTCTCCATCAAGAACTGCATCAATGCCATCTGACACTTTATTGTTTCCTTTGTCTTTACCTATAGTGCTACTAGATGCACCTGAAGATGTAGAGGTACTCCTTAGTCTCCCAGACCAAGGACTACTAGATGATGTCTCTGGTCCACTAAGAGTCCGTGATGCTTTCTTTTCAGCCTGCACATGAGTGTCATGATCATCATCATCATCCAATGCATCACCACTAGATGCATACCAACTGCTCATTTCATCAAAGATGACATCCCTGCTCACTCTGAACTTACATGTGACAGGGTTATAACAGTGATACCCTTTCTGCTCTAAAGAGTATCTAATAAAAACACATTTTTTTGCCTTTGAATCAAGCTTCTTCCATAGCTCATCTGGCACATGAACGTATGCAACACAGCCAAATACCTTCAAGTGCGATACATCAGGCTTCTTGCCAGTAAAGCATTCTTCAGGAGTCATCCCATGAACTGCAGCTCTGGGAGTTCTATTCATAATATAAACAGCAGTATGAACAGCTTCAGACAAAAAATGCTTAGGCATATTATTTTTAGCCATCAAGGCGCATGCAACTTCTACAATATGTCTGTTTTTCCTTTTTGCAACCCCATTTTGTTGTGGGGTATATCTACATGTGAACTGTCTCTTTATCTCATGAGACCTCAGAAAATCACTGAACTCATTCGAGAGGTACTCTCCCCCTCCATCTGACCTCAAGCACTTTACTTTCAAGCCTGTTTCTCTTTCAACTGCAGCCTTGAAAGTTCTAAAGTACTCAAACTCTTCACTCTTTTCCTTCATAAAATATACCAACAGCTTTCTAGAACAATCATCAATGAATGTGACAAAGTATGAACTGCCTCCAAGAGATACATTTTGTGTAAGCTCCCAAATGTCTGTATGCACAACATCAAGGATATTTCTGCTTACATCTCTGTCATGTGAAAAGGATTGTCTTGCCTGCTTACCAAACTGACATGCTTCACATACCTTATGAAATTCTGCAACTCTAAATGTAGGCAAACCTGTAACCAACCCTTTGGACTACATTAATTTCAGCCTTTGTACATTTGCATGTCCAATGCATTTGTGCCAAATTTCAATATCTGCAACAACACCTTTTACTTCAGCATACATAGCAGCATTCATAGTAGGAATTCCAACATCCAAAGTAAACATACGTCCAACTATACTTCCCTTTGCTACCAACCTGCACTTGTCATTGAAGTCTTCTACAAAGCAACCCTTTGCATTAAATCTGACTTGCAGCCCTTGCTCTACCATTTGACCGACTGACACCAAGTTCTTTGTAATAGATGGCACATGTAATACATCTGAAAGACTCTTTGTCTTACCATCATGCAAGGACAAGGAAACTTTTCCAATGTGTGAAATTGGGTGGCATGAATCATCACCCGTCTACACATAACCTACATTTTGTAAATCTTGCATCTCTCCAAATCATTTTGCTTGGCTGGTCATATGATTGGATGCACCTGAATCAACATACCAAACATCATCATGTGTTCCCTTTCTTGTAATAGCATTCAGCATATGCTGCATAACAAACAGACGTTCATTTTTGTCTTCATTCTATCGTGAAGACAATGCATAGTTTCCTTCCTGCAACTTACCACTGTGGATATCATCTTTCTTAGCATAACATTGGGCTGCAATATGACCTATTTTGCCACAGTAGTGACACACAATACCAGAGTTGTTAGAACCTCTGTTCTGCCATCCACCTCTTCCTTTAAAGCTCCCCCTGCCTCTAAAGTTACCACGACCTCCTGAAACTTGCATATCTCCAAATTGCTGGTTCAATTTATTTTGCTATTTGTCACTGCCACGTCCTGTACCACGACCTCTTGAGGAGAACCTGCCACATCCCCTTCCTAAACTGTAGTAGAAATCTTGGACCTGTTCACCACTTCTTTCAGATGTCTCACTTTGCATATTGATCTCTTCAGTGATCATAAGGGAGACCAACTCATCGAAATCTAGAAATGATTTTCTGACATATATGAAAGTTACAAAAGACTTCCAAGCCTTTTCATTATTAAGTCCACCCAAGGTAGACGACATCATCATCATCGGGCATTGCATCAATCGCTGCCAATGCATCTGCAATGCTCCTTACCTTCAGTGCATATTCATTGATAGACATCTTCCCTTTCTTCAATGTATTCAACTCTTGCTTGAGTTGAATCTTTCGTGCATTTGTATTTACGGAAAACATACTTTCAAGTATGGTCCAAGTTGCATATGAATTCTCTGCATTTCTAATATGTCCCAGCATATTATTGTTAATTACTGTAGACAACCAATACATGACCTTCTTATCTTTTGCATTCCATTCCTTCCGTGCCTTTGTCTCTTCTGCAGTTGGAGAATCACTCACCTCCGGCTCCTTTTCTTCACCTGAAATAAACTCGTAGAGGCCTTTTCCAATAAGGAAGTTCGTGATACGGAACTTCCATGAAGGATAGTTGTTCTTGTCGAGCTTCTCAATGATGGGGCTTCCATTATTCTCTGCTATTATCACAAACAAACATCAAGCAAATCTTCTGCAACCCTCAACCTCTAGTGCACAGCAATATGCCAGACAGCCTTTTTTACTGTCTGCTCAACAATACATGCAATCTGCAACCTGTTTGCAGATAAACCTTATGTTCGCTTCCTGCAAACACCTCAAGAATTACAGATTTGCAATCTGTAACTTGCGCACCCACTTTCGGTCAAAACAGCCGAAATCACATTGTACCTTGAAACTGCTGTCCGCAACCTTGCTGCTCTAAAACGGGGCCTAAAACGGCCTTAGATGCCCAAAATAACTACGAATTATCCCTAAAGGGCTTTTCTGTAGAATACACAGTGCTCTTTGCGCACACCAAATCTCACTGCAATCTGAGATTTTTGCTTTGCCCTGCTTCTGGTGCCTCCACAAGCACTTATCCAAGAGAAAGAATGGAAGGATGGGAGAGCTTCTTACCCATGGCTGTCTTGCTCGAACCTTTCTTCTTATCCTTCACTTCAGCCTTTGAAATGAGCCTCTCTCAATGGCGTGGCTCTGATACCATGCCAAGAATCGCGTGATGGGGGGACTTGCTCAAGATGCTGCGCCGAACACACACAGAATGCACAAGGAGAAGCTCACTCAAGAGACAAGAAGAGAGATGGAGGCCAAAACGTTTTCTTGCTGGTTTCTTCTTCTTCTTCCACACTCTTTACAATGTACAAAAAGTATAGATAAGATACAACATAAAGAAAAGTGGCCTACTAAGTCAAACAATGCATAACCGACTACACTAGTCGACTGTCGCTATAACTATGCCAGCTGTAAATAGGTGTAACAACCTGAATATAATAAGTAATGAGTCAGTGGCCATGTGAGAGTCATAATGACCACCGACGTGCTCAGTGTAGACATGTGGACCCATCTAACCAGGCGGTCCATTATCAATGTCCGCATGTGTTGAGCTTGTCATCTCAACACATTGCAATGGAAGCAATGTGGGTTGTGATCATTGCTTAGTGTTGGAACAAAGTTGTTGACAACATTGACCCTAGCTTTCTTTCTTTGGCCCTGATTTTGACCTTGCGCTCTCTTAGTCTGAGCCTTAGACATGCCCTTATTCTGATCTTTGTAAGGCTAAATCCTGTTGTTTCTTGGTTCGGTCTATACCACTTGTATTATTGGAGCAGCTCAAATGAGTGCGTCTTGTAGGTCCATTGGGTGCATTGATTCCAATCAAGTGTTTATGGGTGGATTCAACCCAATATAGAATTTTGACACCTATTGTGTCATATCCATTGGAGGTGCATACTTTAGGAGTGAAACAAACTTCGAATAATATGCTTCCAAGGATAATCCTAGCTGTTTCAAGTCATAGAATTCATTCATCTTTTGTGTGTGGTAGGCACATGGCAAATACCTCCCTCACACATCTTCCTTAAGCTTATCCCAAGTGACTGTCCCCTTCGAGATTGCTTGGTCTCTGCACCATTGTTTCCACCAAAGTCTCGCTTCGCCTGTAAGCTTGAGTTTGGTGAGCATGGCTTGGTTAGCAGGTGCAATTCCCACTGTCTCAAAATAGTCCTCCATGGACTCAATCCAGATCTCGGCGTCGGCTTGAACAGTCCTTCCCTTGCCATCAAACTCCAGGTGGCTTAATTTTTTTGAGAAGGAATTTCTTCTCTTGAGCCATAGCTAGACTTAGTGTAGGAGTCAGATTTGGAACCTGCGCTTGGGATTGCGTCTGAACAATAAGATTTTTTATGTTAACATCTTATCATACGTTCTCATATTACGTTAATATGACTAGCATGGCTTTATAGCTAAGTGATTTAATCACTTAACACCTTATTTAATATTTATGATCAAGTTAGACAATCGTAAAAAGTCTTATTTATTCATGGAGACATAACCCCTTGAGTACATTTATTTTGGATAAGTAGGACAGGTTGATTGATACATCAGTTTGGGGAAAATAGGATTGTGTTACACTTGGCTACAGGGATGGAATAATAATATGGATTGGGGTCATGGATTTTCAGGAAATAGTAAGTCATAGGAAGCTTGGGGTATCCCTTCCTTTGATATTGATTCTTCTCATAGCGCCCTAACACTTTGATTTTGTCAGCAGAGATCACCCATGTCACTTCTTCATAGAGATACTTATTCTGCTTGACTTGTCGATCGCTAACGTGCAAAGTTGCGTTTACGCGAGCTTTGACAAAGATGAATAGCTTCACGATCTTTAAATCCTCCATCCACTTGATTCTCTTCAAGTTGGTCTGAAGGTACGGGAGTCGGTGGGCTGCTATGTAGTATATTCCTGAGTCTCCCGTCCATCTCCGCTCCGCATATAGGGGTGAAGGATTATAGATGCAATCTAGAATATTCATCATGGCAAGCCTCTGACGATAATTAAAAGCATGCATTGCAGTCATGAACATGACCTAGAACACCAAGAACTTGCTCCATGCTTTGTGACTCTGCAACCCAGCATCCATAAGTGAGTAAAGAAATGTTTTCAATGGAAAACATTGCTCTATTGCACTCACCCTCCCGTGTTTAGCCCCTTATTCCCTTTACCTTCCTCCGTTAAGTCTCCTTATAATCATTAGATCTCGTTGGTTTGCTTTGATACCAATTGTAACGTGTGCGCTTGCCCACTTGTGGGACACGTCTTAGCAGCCCATCGGGAGGGGAGTCTAGAAAGCGCCACCTCACACTTGCAAGGAATGTCACAAGGTTTGCGATCTTGCCCACTTGTGGGACACGTCTTAGCAGCCCATCAGGAAGGGAGTCTAGAAAGCGCCACTCGCACTCGCAAGGAATGTCACAAGGTTTGCGATCTAGGTCTTCCCGAGTCTGCCCCGAAGCAGAAGTATTCGGCCGTTCCCACTTAGGACTGACCTGAAGTCAAGATTTCTTTCCTATCAGCAAAGTCTCTAGGAAGTAGCTAGCGTCGAGCTCTAGATGACCCACTTTGAGTAGGAAAATAGAGTCAAAGCGGATTTATGATGCACTTGGTTCATGGAGAATGGGAAACGAGAGGGATGCGAATCTCAACCTCTCTCCCCATAAGGCATAGTCCCATTCCGCTCCCCTAAAACAACATAAATCGGAATTCTAACTCAACTGACTCTAGGTTTTCATAGTTTTATTATCACATATTTTGAGAAAATTTCCCAACTAACCGAGACCACCCTTCCGTAGAACGGACCCAAGTCACGTTCACCACACTTTCCTCAGTTTGATTAATTATCTAATTACCTACCACGTTACGTTTAACATGAAAAAGCAACTTCCTTAATTAATCAATTTAGTCATTAGTTCCTTCACGTAACTTAGGCACTGACACAAAAACAATGTCAAGCAAGTTCCTTTTTCTCAAATATCTATTCTTTATTTATCATAGTCTCGGAATATATCTAGTATCACGCCCGAAGACTATCCTAGCAATCTACAGGATTGATGCTTCAAGTTTCGCTCGTAGACTAGTACACGGGCCTCGAGATCCTATCTCAAGTCACGTCAGCCTCTTGTGCAGGATTCGAAGGCAAGGAATTTATGGCCAGCGCCTCTTTTGGCACCCAAGTGTCTTCCCACTCCAAGCAGCACCCACGGAGAGACCTCTCGTGGCAGGTTCGGTCCATGTACCTGGCACGGCTAACAACCCCCTTAGATAGGGCCAGGCGTGTAGTCGGAGGTAACTGAACCTGACTCTCCCTCTAGGCTATTAACCTGAAGCATTAAGTGTTTGGCCTTGAATTAGTTCCTTGAGCAAATAAGTTTAAACATAAGTGTACAATCACGATCATTTCTGTGGTTATTTGTACGACAAACTGCTAAGGTGTGATTCCTTTTTCCGGAACACTCCCAGCATTTGATCCTAGATCATTCACAACTTGGAGAGATTCCAAGGGCTTGGCAAGCTAGGTTGCTTGTTTCCCCTTTTTCTTTGCGTTAGGTTTTGTATGTAGTTCAAGATCTCAAGTAGTCTAAACTAAGGGCAAACAATCCATAGTGTCCTACTTGATTTAAGAGTCTCTTTTAAGTCGAGAGACCTACATGGTGAGAAGAACCACAAAAAAGCGTGCCTTCAAGATAGTCCCAAACAAATATGGGTAAGGAAGATTAGAGATCATATGAGAGCATACATACTCAGAAGAGATAAACTCCCTTCAACTCCTCCTAGGTCTTCTTTTCCTCCTTCAGTGTGAACAACAACTAGCCTACTACTTCACTCTTCTCCTCTCCTCTCCCTCCTCTTTATTCTCCTCTTGTGTGCAATTTTAATTTGTGCAATTGGGTCATCAATTTGTGGTTTAAGGATCTATTTAACAACATTGATATTAGAGTAGAGGTTTAATTGGTGGAGTCATCATTATTAGTCCATGGGTTCCATACATGCATAAGAATCATCATCATAAAAAATTCCTTCTTTTATCTACCAATTCAAGTCTTTATCCCTCACTTTGTGATTCAAACTTCTCTCTCATATTTAACTCAGGATTGCACTCCTCTTCCCAAGACAAACAAACATCCTTTACATTCATAAAATCAAAGGCTTATCCCAAGCCTAGTAATAAAGTTTATATGGGGGGGATTGATTTCATATCTATCCACATAGAAGGGGGAGGTATAAAGTCCCTTTCAATTTGAAAAATATATTTTTTAAAAGTGAGAGCAACCAATGTAGATGTACTCTATGTGATTTAGCCAAATAGGGAGGGGTTTATCATTTTCAAACCCTCTCCTACAACCATCAATACTCGTGCCATCAAACTATTTCTAAATACACAACCTTTCACATAGAGGGTGCAAGAAATATAAGTACTGTGTCATGCGATTTAAAACTTTCCTGAACATTCCTATGATCTTTTTAAATCAAATCATTCAATCATAGTAAATTTTCAATACGATTAAGACTACCCTATGCGAGTTTATACTTATTGCACCTATATCATGTGGAAATGAAGGAGGTGAATTTGATGGAACCTGAACTTCTGCAGGAGGGGTATTATCGTCTTCTGCGCTTTGAGTGGGGACTCCTACATGTGCCCCTCTTACTCCCGCATGTGCTCCTCTCGTGTGGTGCTTTGGGGCCATCGCAATCGGGGCTAGGGCAGGTGGAGGGTGTGCTGAAATTCCCTGCCCTACTGGCAGTCCTTCCCTCCCGTAAGGGAACTGTCAAGGATGCGGGATCTAGAGCATGGCGAAGGCGGAAGCTATGCAGGATGGAAGATAAAGACACAACTCATGTTGACATGACAATGTAGACAACTGTTACACAAGTGAATTAGGTTTCAAGATTGAGACTTGAACTCATAAACACAATCTTGTGTATGGACAACAATGACACTGACACTTGATAGAAAGAGACAAGTACTATTGCATTATCATCATAAGAAAGTGATATTTTAAGTACATCATTATATAGAGTTCTTTGGTAGCACTTAACATCCACTATGCATATGGGATCTATCTCTCTTCCTAGAATGGGCTGCATCTTCCTAGCCTAGTTGTCCTATACAAAGGGACTAAAGTAGGTGTGATTGCAAATATCTCAACACCCCTCCTCAATCACAACAAAAAGTACAAAGTGTGTAGAGGCTTTAGTGAAAGTAACATTTGCAAAGTGTGGGCACACCATAAACATGGCAAAACACCAGAGGCTATCGCTCGCAGAAAAGGCTAAGTGTGGGTACCACAAACATGATGGACATCCACAGGCTGTAGCAGAGGCCTTACAAAGTGTACAGAGGCTGTAGTACAAGGATAGCTAAGGAGTTTACAAGTTTATGTTTGAGACATTAGGCATGTACAATGCTTTTAAAAACAAAAAATGACAGACAAGGACCGATAGGCCCTTGTGGTCTTTTCAGCATATGCTTTCTCTTTGTTGGCATGGAAAATATACTTGTCTTTCTTCTCTTCTTCATGGTCTTCTTGGTCTGCTTCTTCTTTGACTTTGCTTGCAGCTTCAATCTTCATGTCCATGTCTATGTCCCCCTGAAGTAAAGGTATCATTATTTTTGAAATGCCTTTAAAATCTTTTGATGGATTCATTGATTGCACTTGTAGGGAGCTCCATTACCTGCAAGTGATGCAAACAAGACTTCTATGTTGCTTTGCATTAATATCTTCTTGTTTGTCATTGTCATGACCAAAGATGAGTAGTAAATCAACTCCAAAATTTTGAGATTTATGAGTGGAAGAGCAGATTACAATGTGTCAAGAGACACTAGTAATGACAGTGTGAAAAAACACACTATGTGGAGACTATGTTTGTGTTGATCACTATAAGGATTTAAGCCTATAGCGACGACGGGTAGCGATGCAGGTAGCGGCGTCGCTATTTGCATCACTATTTTTTACGTCGCAAATGCGACAAAAATAGCGACGCCCCACAAGGAAAAAAAACATGCCAAAACCGAGCGCGGGTTTATTTCATGTTTTTGCGTCTATTGTTTTGAGAGCGAGAGTGGGAGAGAGAGCGACCGTCGTAAGAGAGGGAGAGGAAGAAGGCTTGCCACCGCCACCACCGCCGCCATCGCCGTCGTTTGTGAAGGAGAGGAGGAGCCTTCATTGCGAAGAGGAGCCGCCCCACAGTCGCCATATCTCATCGGTGAGTCTATTCTCTCCTTCTTTTGCTTGTTTAGGGTTTAATTCTCTTTCTCTTTTGCTTGTTTAGGAGAGGAAATGAGAGAGAAAGAGAGGGAGAGGGAGAGGGAGGGAGAGAAAGTGAAAGAGAGAGGGAGAGAAAGAGAAAGAGAAAGAGAAAGAGAGGGAGAGGGAGGGGGAGGAAATGAGAGAGGGAGAGAAAGAGAAAGAGAGGGAGAGGGAGAGGGAGAGGGAGGGAGAGTGCATTCTCTCTCCCCCTCTCCCTTTTGCTTTTGGAGAGTGTTAGGATATATTGTGAGAGGGAGAGGAAATGAGAGAGAAAGAGAGGGAGAGGGAGAGGGAGGGGGAGAGAGGGAGAGGGAGAGGGAGAGGGAGAGGGAGGGAGAGGGAGGAACTGGAAGAGGTTGTGGGCAAAACTCTCTATTCACGTTTTTGAAGTGTTCAAATTAACATAGGATGCATGCATAGATCATTCTTGTGTGTGCAAACTTGAGAGCTCTCTTCTCTCTCCTTGTATCCTATCTTCTTATGCTTCACATTGAGGGCGAGGGTGAGGGCGAGGGCAAGGGTGAGGGTGAGGGTGAGGGAGAGTGAGAGAGGAATTAAGTGAGGAACTAAAAGAGTAAAGCTTTTCTCCTATCTTGCATTCTTCTCTTCTTCCCCTTCTTCTTCTACAATTTGGAGGGTGAGAGGTGGAGTTGAGATGAGGTTGGGATATCCCTCTTTCTTTTCTATGCTTCCTCTCTTTGTTGGAGTATTTGAGGAATGGATGGATTGCAAAATGGAGTGGCGTAACCAATTGAGGGAGCCATGCTTGGATTGTGAGGCTGAATTGATTTGAGATGATGATTTGATTGGTTGAGTATATTAGAGTAGATAGAAATCAACAACTCAATTTTTTATTAAAAAACTCTCTAATCATTTGTAGTAGAGATTCGAATTGCATTGATTGATGATTGCTATGGAGGATTAGTTATGTCCAACGTTTATCAATTGCATTAGGAAAGAAATTAGTTATGTCTACTATTATGTCTAATGATTGCTATGGAGGATTAGTTATGTCTAATGTTTATCAATTGTATTAGAAAAGAAATTAGTGAATTTTTTTTGCTTACGACATGAAATTAGTTCTCTAGATAAAACACCCTATGGGTTGCATTCAAATTGAACTCACAATGTAACTCATCTAAATGCAACTCATTGGAGAGTGTTAGGAGCATTTAAATGGAAGGACCTCTTGAGTGAAAGCTAGCAGGAAGAGAGGGAGATATTTTCCAAATAAAACATTTAAGGAAGAAAATGAAATGAGAGAGGGAGAGGAAGAGAGAAAACGAAATGAGAGAGGGAGAGGAGAGAGAAAAAATGAGAGAGAGAGAGAGGAGAGAGAAAAGGAAATGAGACAGGGCACTAAGGCTCAATACATAACCTAGAAGCATATAAATACCACTGACAACACTATGACAGATATAAGTACTAGATCCAAGACAAAACATCAAACCATCCTACGATAGGGGTACTACATCCAATGAGTATCAAGAGAGCATGTACATGTCACAATTAGTCCTATTGTCTCACTATAATATATCTAACAAATGGCTCATGTATCATCCAATGATGATAAGAGGCATGAAGTGTCTTAAATTAATGCTTGATGTGAGAAGTGACAGTCAAACTCAATGAGACTAAGCTTCAATCTCAATCCAAGTGCATTCTAGAAGCATGGCCAAGTATATGCCATCAACCATAGACATTAGTGTAGCATGCAAAGCAATCAATAAGCATCAACAAGCAATAAGCATGAAGTTTCTCTGACAAAATAGCATTCAACCCTACTTATTACAGAAGTGAAAACCTCTATAAAATGGAGTAAATGAGTGCTCAAATTAGTCCAATAGCATGCCAAGACATTGACATAGCATCCCAAGTGATCTCACATCAAATAGACATCTCGAGAAGCATAAGTGACCTCCAATAAACAATGAGTGAAGGGTTTTCTCAAATTATATTACAAGTCATTAAATTGTTTGTTGTAACGTAGACAAGATGGAAAATGAAGAAGGTCCTGTTGTTCAAGATCGCAAGGCATATCTTAATCAGCGTGTCCCATGTCCTTGCTCTCAATGCAAGTTGGCAATTAGACGAAAACGCAGATTGTCTATAGAACACGTATGATGATTTGGCGAGTTTCAATCTGAGATAATTGATCAGGCGATTGCGGATTCTCAGCAAATGGTAATTTGAAGTTAATATCAATCATGCATTGTAGTCGCAAGCTAATTGAATATCATACACAATAAGATTGGATCTTGCTGGCAAATTTTCTATCCAGGGAGGTGATGTCTCATCCCAAGGGGGAGTGCACCCTTTGCGGCCAATTAGAAGAGTACGTGGGAGTGCGATGGATGGAGTGCAGGAGCCAATCCACCACTTGCAAGGCTAATCTATACCGTCAATGCCAGAGGAGACATGCAACCTTCTAGACCTACCTACAATCTTGGAGCTTGAGATGGAGGCAATGATCGATGCATTGATTCCCATGGATGTCGAGACTTTTGATCCGCTTAGAGAGGAAGCATCCATACTATTATATGATGGGTGCCGAGTATCTCGGTTGAAGAAACTACTTGCACTCTTAAGTGTGCAAGCAAAATATGGGTGGAGCGATACGAGTGTGACCGAGTTGTTCAGGTACCTTGTACATATACTTCATTGATTTTTTTTTTCGGCACTATTATTACAAACATTTGTGCTTTTTTAAGGTGTTTTATGATTTTTTTCAGGTTATTGAAATATAATATATTACCACCTGTAAATACCATGCCTGAGTCTCGTGATGATGCACGACATGTTTTACGGAAGCTTGGCATGGACTACAATAACATCCATGCATGTATCAATGATTGCTATCTGTTTCGAGGAGAATACGAGACTATGGAGACATGTCCAAAGTGTGGTGCTCATAGGTGTCGACAGGACTTGCAAGGGCAAACCATTCCTCAAAAAGTTCTCAGACACTTTTCGCTTATCCCCCGCATAAACCACATGTTTCATACGTCCGGCATGGCGAGCTTGACAACGTGGCATGCGCAGAATAGGTCCACGGATGGAGTTCAACGAATATCAGCGGATTCGCGCGCATGGAGTCACATTGACTCTACCTTCCCAGGCTTTGCCTAAGAGCCAAGGAATCTTCGGCTCGGTCTCGCAATGGATGGCATGAACCCATTCGGTCTGTGCTCAACTTCTTACAGTGTGTGGCCTATAGTCCTTGTCAACTACAATATCCCTCCATGGCTTTCTACGAAGAAAGAACATCTCATCCTTAGCTTGCTCGTCCCAGGCCGCTACAAAGTAAAAAATATGGATGTGTATCTTCGTTCATTAGTCGGTAAACTTAAGATTTTGTGGGAGGAGGGGGTCACTGTGCAAGATATGAGCAGGCGCGATGGTCGGTGGTTAGCCAATATTCAAGCCATTCTCATGTGGACGATGCATGACTTTCGAGGATTGGGAGAGTGCTCAGGTGAGCAGGCCTCCGTTCTCGCTAGTAATATCTATATTTTATCTCGTTCAATCAAGTATTCACTAGGTCATGGTGTTGGAATAGGTTTGGTTACCTTAGGTTATCATGCATGTCCATTGTGCGGGCCACAGTTAGACTCCTGAAGGTCACGAACCAAGAAGAAGATGGTATATCAAGGACACCCTGCTTTCTTGCTGGAGAATCATGAACTTAGGAAAAATTTCCTTGGACAACCTCCAATATGTATGAATGCCGCAAGCTAGTACGAGCTGAAAATGGTCCACGCGGAATCACATCCAAATGGAATGCGGCAATTCTCAGTTTTCTACAAGTTGCCATATGGGACCCACTTACAGGTCAACCACTTGTTGGATCCCATGCATATTTTCAAGAATGTGGGCAGCTTATTATGGGACCACATCACAGGAAAGAGAGACACTATAGGGGCACGAATGGATTTGAAGGAGTTAGGTAAGATGGAGATGCTTTGGCCGCAGTTGAGTGCTGATGGTCGTGTGCAGCTTCCTCATGCTCTTTGGGTTTTTTCCACTAAAGAAGAGTGCATTGTGAAGCAAGTAATCAAGTCTATCCGCACTCCGATGGGTATGATGCATTCTCTCAGGTCCACATTTTCTAAAGACGACCAATTATCAGGGCTAAAATCCCATGACTGGCATAAGATATGTCAGGTTTGTACTACGAATGGATTGTAATTAGCGTGGGCATTTTGCTATTTGGAATGTAGCCATTATTCATAATGCTTTCTCATTTGTGACAGTTTGTACTACTGATCGCGATCGCAGGATGTCTTACTCCAGAAATATGCGGGACCATTTACAAGTTGTCGACTTTGGTGCAATGGATCTCACAGAAGGATATTAAGACGTCCTCTATTGAATCTGCGAGGCGGGGAGCAATGGAGATGGTTTGTCTCTTTGAGAAATACCTGCCCACTAGCATGCTCACGATACAAATCCACCTTCTTGTGCATCTTGTGGATGAAGTGGAGATTGTTGGACCTGTCCATATGCAATGGATGTTCTTCTTGGAGCGCTTCATGAAAACCCTGAAAGGCTTTGTGCGACAACGAGCTCAGCCAAAAGGTAGCATGGCCGAAGGTTGGTTGGTGTCTGAGGTGCTAGTGCATATTTCACAATGGCTACCAACGGTGGAACCAGACAATGAAATGCTATGGTCGCTGAAGGATGATGATAGACTGACTGGAGATGTGGTGGTTGGAAATGGGGTAGAAAAAAGAATGGATGCCTTAATGGAAGAGAAAGTGAATCGCTTTTGTATGTTGCACCATGCCTCTATGGAGACGTGGCTCGCCAAGTACCAGATCGCTAGGCAAGATCGAGAGGAAGCACGAGCTGAATTCCGACGTAGTACGTGTCATCGACCGATTCAATATCCTGAAGGCATGGAGGAGATGCCGCGGTTTATGTCAACGCGATGGTTGCATGGAGCTTTAACCCCGCAGTGTCTCGCGAAGGGACAGAGGTCTCAATGGAGGAGTGGGAATTCTCAAGGGGATGTAGTCCAAAGGTGATGAGGGGTTTAGAATCTGTCGTATCTAAATTTTATATGTGACATCTAATTTGAGTGTTTCAATGTATGGTACAAAATATATAGTGTAGCTGGTCGCGCGGACAGCATTTTTGCATGGAGCGCATTGAAAAAATGCGCTCCACAATGGACTGTGGTATCATGGCAAGGTTCAAGCAAGAGAGTCGGTGACGAGCAACAGATCCAAACACGGTTGTGGATGAGATGGAGTATTTTGGAAACTTGCAAAGTATTGTTACGGTGGATTACCGTAGCTTCTCCATGATACTATTCGATGTGCAGTGGCTCAAAGTGGTACTTGGAGGAGCTAGAGCGACAGTTCGATGAGGTTCATCTGGATTTCTTGAAATAGATTCCGAAAAAAAATGGACAGATTTGCACGACATCTTTGTGTTGCCGGTCCATTGTAAACAGGTGCATGGACTCATTTGCTTGCTAATTGTATTACGACATGGTTTATGTTACAATGGTTTGAAATCTCTTGTACGTGTTTGTGAACAGGTAATCTTCTATCCAAACCCTTGACAACCTCGATGGTGGTATGTTATACCTTCAACTCCTCGAAGTGCGAGAGTATATGATCAAATCGATTTCGAGCATAGATGAAGATAATGTGCAAATAGAGGGGTCGATATTGCAAGGGGTGGAGGCCGTCAAAATCTTGGAGCCAGCATCGGCTAACAATGATGGAAATACAAGAGTCTAAGAATTCTTTGAGAACGAGGCGGACTCATTCTTTTGTGGTGACATGTCTATCGACCTTCCAATGTATGCGGAGTTGTGTCAGGAGATTAACATGGGACCATAGGATACTTCATACTTGGAGCATCCACTTACTCAATTCGTTGACCAATTTCTTATAAGGATACATAAGATATGTATTTTAAGTGAGATTTTTTAAAAATGATTTATATTACTGTGCTTTGTATGATTTCTCTTAATTATTCTAACATCATTTTTTGTCTGTGTAGGTGACATTTTCAGGATGAGTTGAGGGATGAGCGATGAGGAGTTATAGGACATCTTCACACGCATGTCTCCAGACTAGATCTCCTGATTCAGAGAGATGGCAGACCAGGAGCTGTCTCGGTCTTCGTCAGGGCGCTCTGCTAGATCTGCTTTAGTGCCGATCGGATGCTTTGGCTTCGAGCAGATGATCTCGATGCTCACGACTTGGGCTAGAGGAAGGGAGTGCATCGGGATCAGGGGGATGCTGCAGAGATATAGAGGCAGTGAGCCCGCGGTTGACATGGGATACAAGTGCGATTCCTCGCTCTCGTGGCTCAGGTGGATGCTGTGGAGACACGGACGCGGTGTCTCCATCTCGTCATTCAGCTGGAGCTGCATCACCTCTAGGATTTGTCACACCTATGGGGACGTCTACTCCAGTTACTCCGACTTTTGCGCAGTCGTCAGCAAAGGTGGCACCCCTGTGGGTACCACTCCGAGAGACATTACCTCCGTTGGTACACCGGATGCAGAGGGGTCTCCTAGTTATGCCCAGGAGCATGGACACATATGGGAGAGGACCCATCTTAGGCAGACTCCTAGGGGTTATGGATATCTAGTCGATAGTAGGTCAGGAGCCATCATCATAAATGATGAGGGGAGGAGGGTGATGGCTCGCATGAGAGAGTTGTGCCAATAAGTTTTTCGGCACAACGTCTTGGATCATTGGAAGAACATACCGGAGGGGAGCAAGGACTACATAGCAGCAACCTTGCATGAGGAGTTTCCGGTGCCAGCCGCAGTAGATAGATTCTCTACAGGCTGGATGATGGATTGCATGTGTGCATACATGTCACATAGACAATCCGACGCACGCAAGGCAATCAAGAGTGGGGCTGCAAAGCCCGAGTGGTTAGATGCAGATGACTGGCGTCAACTGAGGGAGGAGGCTACAGATTCTCCAGGATGTTGGAGTGAGCAGCGCGAGGCGGCGAGGGCACGACTCAAGGCCGGAGTGGTCCATTATCTTGGGAGTGGTGGCCACAGGACATATTTGGAGGACTTTGTAAGTTTTTCTTTTGTTTTGCTTGTTTATTTTTTTGAAATATTCTTTGTACTGACAATCATGTTTCTAACAGTTAGCATTTTGTTTTCTTTGCAGTACTCCATTATGAATCGTGATCCGACTGGCCTTGAGACTCGATATGCAGAGAGGCACAGTCTCAGGGCATTGATCGACCAATTGTATAGACGCGGCGGCCTTGTAAGTCACTCATCTTTCTTGTCCATAGTTACCATGAGATATTTGAATGCATTATTGTATGGTGGACTGATGTGTTGTTTCTTTTTCTGCAAAGTCTCTTCGATGCTCCTTTGCGGCGGGATGAGCTTTCGGGGGACGAGGATGCGTAGCTCGCCCTTGGATCCTTGGAGCTCGAACACCTTTATTTTTGAGTCGCCTGATCTATGTAGACATTTTCTATGTATTAATGATATCCTGTCATGATTGTACCGATCACTTTTTATGCAATCATGTATTTATTTCATGTATCAGTTTTATGATTTCAGTATACATTGTTTTTGTTTGCAAGTGCATTGTATACAGTAGTGCAGAAACTATTTTGTATGGCTCTCATAAAGCACACAGTGCTATATGTGCTGCCCTGCCACAAATTTTTTTTCCCTGTTACCGTCGCTATTAGCGTCACAAATTTTACTGCTCACATCGCTATGCACGACACCAATACCGACTATTCTATGGCATCGTTAATAACGACGCTTTTTGCGACGAGGGGCGAAAATTTTGTTGTTTATATTTTCATCGCTTTAAACATCGGTATAAGGCCTATATCTTGTAGTGGATGTTGAGCTTGAATCTTCTTTGTTCGGGGTCATGGATCCTTCTTCAATCTTTCCAAGTCCTTCCCCTCCTTGATTTGATCCTGGGAAAATAGATCAAAGTGGCAGTGTGTGCTCTAGGTGGCAGGAGAGAGAAAATAATGAGATTTTTGAGCTTGAGTGAAAAATTGGCTATGGTGAATTTTAGGGTTTCATAAGAGGGGCTTAGTTTTTCTGACATTGCAGGAGCTATGGTTGATCATTTTCAAAAAATTTTAAATGAAAATGTAGCTTATGTGATGCTCTACCAAAGCCCTATCCTCCTCGTCCAGATCGTGGCCCGTACTGCACGCGCAGAGAAGGCAACCATGATCAGGCACAGTTCAGCCAGATTCTCGCGATTTCGTGAATGCTGGAGTAGAGGGTGATCAATGTCATGGATGTTGGTGCTGGGATGAAGTGCCCTAATGTAAAGAATGATTCCTTAGAAGGAAGCAAGAGAAGATATGCTTTGTATTGGGAGATCCAGGGACTCTAATCAAGGTATGTCTTGCAGGTCACAGATTTAGGCTATGGCAGTGACTGACAATTTGAGCATTGCTGAGCTATGGAGTGGCCAATGTCAATCTCTTAAGTGATACAGAGAAGCCTTGGGAGTCAAGGAACAAATGTCCAGAAGAGAGCAGGTTCAGATATGACCTGTGGAGAGAAATCTAGGAGCTTCAATTTGGCAGGGTGTTGTTGGCTATGGTTGCCAAGGAAGGTCAAGTAGAGATGGAGGTGAGAAATGGAACCATGAGCTGGACTTGAGCTGACCTAAGGTTAAGAGGGACTGAGAGAGCAGAGAAGGGAGTTATGCCATGCCCAACTGGGCTCTGATACCATGTCAAGAATGTGGGATCTAGAGCACGGCATAGGCTGAAGCTATGGAGGATGGAAGATAAAGACACAACTCATGTTGACATGACAATGGAGACAACTATTACACAAGTGAATTAGGTTTCAAGATTGAGACTTGAACTCATAAACACAATCTTGTGTATGGACAACAATGACCCTGACACTTGACAGAAAGAGACAAGTACTATTGCATTATCATCATATGAAAGTGATAGTTCAAGTACATCATTATATAGAGTTCTTTGGTAGCACTTAGCATCCATTGTGCATATGGGATTTGTCTCTCTTCCTAGAATGGCATGCATATTCCTAGCCTAGCTATCCTATACAAAGGGACTAAAGTAGGTGTGATTGCAAATATCTCAACAGGAACTCCCTTCGCGGACGAATTGCATCCTCTCGTGGTCTACGCATGAAACACCCCCTAGGAAGCCCTTTTTTCTTCTTTTTTTTGGAAGCTTCTTGGAATCTTCTTTTTTTGTTCTTTTATTTCCTGTCTTTTGATAGGAGGATCCTAATGGCGTTGAACTGAGGATGGGGAGGAAGACCAAGATTATGATGATGTTGATGATGAGGGGGGGGAGCGGCGATCTTAGGTGGAGGGGGGAAGGGCGGTGCTACTGCAGATCACGAGGGAGGGGCACTGCCGAAGACGACCAGGGGGGAGGGGGGCTTCCCCTTATATGGTGGGGGAGGAGGTGGTTTATGGGGGTGGGGAGATGGCTATTCACAGCCGCCACCCCTCCACCTGGGGGGGTGCATGCCCCCCTCTCACTCTCTCTCCCTGACATGTTGTCGGTAGGGAGAGAGAGGGAGAGGTAAATTTTTTTAAAAAAGTTGAAAAAAAAAGGGGGGGTTCTCATGGGGAGAGGTACGGGGGGGAGTTATTACAAAACACAAAACCTAGAAAGTTGCTATTGAAGAGTGAATTAAATAATGTCAACTGTGTCTATTTGTCTCTATTAATAACTATGCATTGAATATTAAGAGCATTGCTGAAGATCTTGAATCTATTAAAGTATATGTTGATGATGATGATATGGTAGCTACATATTTGGATGACTTGGGTGAGGAGTACAAAAGGTTTTGAACCTCCATTAACACAAGAGATGCCATCACTAAATTTTCCAATCTATATCTATATTGATCTTAGAATAGAAAAGTTTAGGTCTTGCTATATCTTCACCACAAAGCAAGAATATTTGAAAATAGATGCTCTACTCTAGCACGGGCAAAGATAGAGCTGTGATGGTAGAGGTCGTAGTGATGTCTGTTTCAAAATCAGGGACAATCTTATGACTCACATGAGTAGCTACATACAAGTGGTAGAGGCTAGTTATTTGTAATCATGTTGATTATGAGAAGTTATTTGTTATGCAAAACATGATGAATGCAATAAATGTAGATGCATCACTAGTAATGATTGATGATGATATATGGATTCACGTGAGTGTAATCATATGACCTCTAATGGAGAATGGTTTAGAGAAATAAAAACCCCTAAAATGTCTAGCTTTATGGAAACAAGTGACAATATGGCACACCCCATTTCTCAAATTGGGAGTGTTCCATTGCCTATGCAAGATGAAAAGTTAAGTGCTTGGTTGATGTGTTGCATGTGCATAACATCACAAAGAACTTAGTTTCTATTGGGTGAATAGTTAAGCAAGGATTGTATGTAAAGTTCAATTAGAATGATTGCTTTGTAGAAGATTTCAAGAATAAATGTAAGCTAGTTGTGCAAAAGGTAAGCATGTGGAAAGGATGTTTATCTTGGATATAAATGTACCCAAACTAAAGGTTGCTATATTTACACAAGGTATAGGAGTTTTGATTGATATTGATATTTGGCATAAACATATTGGCCATGTTAATGTGTAGTGTTTAAAGAGTATGTATTCATGTGAAATTGCGACGGGCTTGCATAAGTTCAAAGTGGACAACATACAAAAATTTTGTAAAGCATGTCAACTTGGAAAACATATAAGTTATGCATTTCCTCATGATAAACATGTAAGCATGAATTTACTTGATGTTATGCATTCAAATGTATGGGGTCCTACAAGTACTGCATCAAAGGCTAGTTGTAAGTATTATGTAACCTTTGTTGATGATCATCCAAGGAAGGTATGGGTGTAGAAGAAAACTAAGGTGTTCTCTCACTTTTAGGATTTTAGAAATCTAGTTAAGAAACAAATATGTGTGTAGATTAAGAGCATGAAATCAGATGGAGGGGGAGAGTACCTCTCCAATGATTTTTAGAAAATTTTGAAATGTTATGGAATTTAGAAGCAATTTACATGCAGGTATACTCCACAATAGAATGATGTTGTTGAAAGAAAGAATATGAACATTGTAGAAATTGCACAAGCATTGATGGCTAAGTTGAACATATTTCATTATTATTGGATTGAAGTTATCTCTACAGCTGTGTATATTATGAATAGAACTTCCACTATTGCATTGCATGATCTGATACAAGAGAAAAATTGAACAGCAAGAAATCACATTTATCACATTATATTTATATAGATACATTGTATATGTACATGTTTCTAATAAGCTAAGAAAGAAGTTGGATTTGAAAGTAGAAAAGTGTGTACTTGTTGGCTATTTCTTTGAGCTAAAGAGTTATAGGTGCTATAACTAGTTACATACAAGTTGTATATGAGAAAATATGTTGTATTTGATGAGATAAGAAGTTGGTATATTGTTGAAAAGTAGATTATTATAAATCATATAAAAGAAGAGGTGATTGCAAAAAATATAGGTCCACAATCATGCATATTGAATGGGCTAGAAGAGTCCTCTTCTATTAGGTCTACTGAGAAACCATTGAATGGCGAATTGTGTGCCAATTGCACTCCTAAAAGTGCAAGAAATGTATCACAAAAGGAAAAAGAAAAAGTGGTTGAGTCACTTTGTGTGCTAGATGTTTCTACAAGCTATTCATATGTATATGGTGAGTTTGATTATCCAAACTGGAGTATGGATGAGGAGTTGAGCATTCCAATTATTTGTACACCTAGTGTAAAAAAAGGTAGGGCTAGTGTATGTTGGGGATAAAGGCACCTATGCCTATGCCTCCCTATATTTACTTCACACACCATGACTATACACCTATACAATGCACATGGGTTGGCACCTATCAATCACTATCACTTTATTATTTATTCTTTTAGTGGCTATTGAATAAGGGAAGGGTGATCACACATTGTGACTATTGCATCTCACTTTTGCTTGCTCATGCTTCTGTTGAGATATCGAGCTCCACTCGAGATATGCCAGGGTGACCGTTGTGCATTTATGTCATCGACTTGTTAGTTGCAGATGTAGTTGGTACACCTCCCATGAATAATAGCTAGATGACAGATATCCTTATCTACTCTAGTTCGTGGCTCAGTTAGTATGCCACCTTAGTTAGTTGAGTTTGGTTTGAGACCCATATATAGGGTTCTTCTATTTCTATGTACTAGACTTCTTTTAGGCTTACACAACTAAGAAGAGGAAAACTGTTTTTAGCCTCCACCTTTGTGTGTATTCCCCCATTGTGCAAGCAAGAAAGCTACAAGTGAGACTCCTTCCTTCTCTCCCACAATCTTGACAGCTTCCATTCAGGCTTCTCCCTTCAATTGGTATAAGAGCCAACCATTTGAGGAGCGTCTCCATCATTCACTTTAGTCTATGGCAAAGCTTTGGTTCAAACCTGTTGAGATATCGAGCTCCACTCGTGATACGCCAGGGTGACCGTTGTGTATTTATGTCACCGACTTGTCAGTTGCAGATGCGGTTGGTACACCGCCCATGAATAATAGCTACATGATAGCTATCCTTATCTACTCTAGTTCGTGGCTCAGTTAGTATGCCACCTTAGTTAGTTGAGTTTGGTTTGAGACCCATATAGAGGGTTCTTCTATTTCTTTGTACTTGAGTTCTTTTGGCTTACACAACTAAGAAGAGGAAAACTATTTTCAGCCTCCACCCTTGTGTGTCTTCCCCCATTGTGCAAGCAAGAAAGCTTCAAGCGAGACTCCTTCCTTCTCTCCCACAATCTTGACATGGTATCAGAGCCTTGTTCGTGGTAAGGAGCTCAAGAAAGCAAGCCAAGCTCGCGGTGTTCTGGTAAGAGGAGCAGTGTTGCTTTCATTTTCTGTTTCGGGAGCAGATCTCTGCAGGTAGCACAACCGGAAAGTGCAGGAGTGCATTGTCTCAGGTTGAGACGCCCTTCGCGGTGAAGCAAAAGGGCAGTATATGCTGCGGGAAAAGGGCTTTAGCCCTTGGCGACCTTGTTTTTTTGATTTGAGGCCATTTCGGGGCCTGTTTTGGAGGCGGAAGTTTTCTGCACGCACTCAGGAAAAGGCCCAGTTTTATGCTGTGCAGTCACTGCTCTACAGGTCGGTGAATAGTTATTGTAAAAATTGCATTGTATGCTTGTGCGTAGAGACATTGGGAGTTACAGAATCATCCCTGTTGCCTGTTGATGCAAAATCGTCACTAGGAAGTGACTATGTGGTCAAATACCACTTTCGCCAGTTTTGCAGATTTTCCCTTGTGAGGGTGAAGCTGTGGTTTTTGCAGTGACAGAATTTTTTGCAGTCTTCTGTAATGGCATCTGATTCTCTTTCACAGATTGTCACTGAAAAGCTTGACAAGAACAACTTCCAAGCATGGAAGTTTAGAATGACGAATTTCCTTATGGGAAAAGGATATTGGGAATTTGTTGCAGGAAATGAAGAAGAACCAGTTCTTCCTGATGTTCCCAATCAACAGCAAATGCAGGCATTTAAAGCATGGCATGAGAGAGCCAGGAAAGTTATGTATTGGCTGTCTATCAGCATTTCAGACTCTGTGATTGTGCATATTCAGGATGCAAGTACGCCAAAGGAGGCATGGGATACTTTGTCAAAAATGTATAGCACAAATACGCAAGCCAGGAAAATGCAGCTCAAGCAAGAGTTGCACAATGTGCAAAGAGAAAATATGAGCATCAACGACTACCACATGAAGGTGAAGAAGATTGCAGATGCACTTGCTTCCATTGGGTCACCAGTGGAATATGATGATTTAGTTTCTATGACCTTGAATGGTCTAGGAAAGGATTATGCACAGTTTCGGACATCCATTTCAGTTCGTGAAAGATTTCCTGATTTTGAGGAGTTGATTGCTCTTCTAATTTCTGAGGAACAGAGAAATGGTGGTGCATCTTCTTCAGGAGGAACTTCAAAAGAAGCTGTCTTCTACTCAAATGCTGGAAGAGGTAGAGGCAGAGGTAGAGGAGGCCGATTTGCAGGCCGTGGCAGAAATCAGAATATGCAGCAAACTCAAGAAAACCAGTCCTATGGAGGAGGACGTGGTAACTCTAGAGGCAGGGGGAGCCAAAGAGGTCGTGGTGGATGGCAAAGAGGCCAAAATGCAAACAGTAATGTTGAATGCTACTATTGTGGTAAAATGGGTCATATGGCTAAAGACTGCTATAAAAAGCAGAATGACATCATGAATGGAAAACTGCAACAAGGAAATTATGCATCCTCTAGTAGACAAGGTGATGACAGAAATGAGCATCTGTTTATGGTGCAGCACATGAACAATTCTGTGACAAGTGCAGAAGAAAGCAATGATGTATGGTATGTTGACTCAGGTGCATCAAACCACATGACAGGTCATGCAGAATGGATGGAGGATGCAAGGAAAATGGAAAAACCAGGATTTGTGGAGATTGGTGATGATACTGCACATCCTATTGTGCAGATTGGAAAAATTTCCTTGTCTATGCAGGATGGGAAAAAGAAATACCTGTCCGATGTATTTCATGTCCCGAATATCACCAAGAATCTGGTTTCTGTCGGTCAAATGGTTGAGCAGGGCTTGCAGGTCAGATTTAATCCTCATGGATGCTTTGTTGAGGATATGAAAAATAAAGGTCGCTTGATAGCAAAAGGAAAGAAGAAGGGCAGAATGTTTACGTTGGATGCAGACATGTCTGAATTGAGTGCAGCAATGTTTGCACATGGGACCGGTGTAGTTGCAGATATTGATATCTGGCATAAACGCATTGGTCATGTTAATGTACATCGACTTAAATCAATGCAGGCCCAAAATATTGTTACAGGATTGCCAAAATTCAAGGTTGCAGAAATGCATAAGGTATGTGAAGCCTGTCAGTTTGGAAAACAGGCAAGGAAACCATTTCCTAGACATGTTCAAGAGAGTGAGAAGCCATTGGAATTAATCCACTCTGATGTGTGGACTACTAAAGCTGCATCTCTTGGAGGCTGTCATTATTTTGTCACTTTTATTGATGACTATAGCAGAAAAGTTTGGGTGTATTTTATGAAAAAGAAAAGTGAAGTTTTTGGGCATTTCAAAACCCTTAAAGCTATGGCTGAAAAAGAAACAGGTCTGCAAATAAAATGCCTAAGGTCAGATGGAGGGGGAGAGTACCTCTCAAATGAGTTTGCAAAGTTTTTGCAGGAGTATGGCATAAAGCAGCAATATTCATGCAGTTATACCCCACAACAAAATGGAATTGCAGAAAGGAAAAACAGGCATATTGGAGAGGTATCTCGTGCCATGCTCAATGAAAAAGACTTGCCAGATTTTTATTGGGCTGAAGCAGTTGCTACAGCAGTCTACATAATGAACAGGACTCCCACTGCAGCAATACATGGAATGACTCCAGAGGAGAGGTATACTGGTAGGAAACCAGATATTTCTCATTTGAAAATTTTTGGTTGCATTGCCTATGTACATGTACCAGACGAGTTGAGATCCAAGTTGGATCCAAAAGCTGAGAAGTGCATCTTTATTGGTTACTCTCTGCAGCAAAAAGGGTATAGATGCTATAACCCTTCTACTCGTAAGTTTACAGTGAGCAGAGATGTTGTTTTTGATGAGATGAGTAGCTGGTATAAACCAGTAAATGTGATTGATGATGTAGATGCACAAAATGGTAATGTTGCACAAAATTCACAGCAGCAGTCACAAAATATTAGTGGACCTGGAGCGTCCTCTAGTAGTGGTTCACATTCTTCACCATGGACAGGCAGATTGAGATCGGGAGAATCTTCTCAAAGTAATGTAGATAGTGGTATCCAGGTATCACGAAAAGGAAAAGAGAAGGTTGATCAGTCCATGGTTGATGTGAATGCAGGTCACTCTTATGTGGATGGTGAATCCAGTGGCTCAGAACAGAGCATTGATGATGAGTTGGGTATTCCTTCTATTGTTACACGTGGAGTAAGGAAGACCAGGGATGTTTTGAGAGCACCTGGGAGTGAACCTACTTTGCGCAGGTCTACGAGAGCTAGGTATCCTGTGGATAGGCTGAAATATGATGGATTTACAGCCATTCACTATGCATATATGGTCAAAGTGATACAGGAACCAGAACCCACATCTTTTGAGCAAGCCATGGGAAAAGAAAAATGGGAGAAAGCCATGGATGAAGAAATGGATGCCTTGGAAGCAAATGCTACATGGGAGTTAGTACCTTTGCCTAAAGGTAAGAATGCAATTGGCTGTAAGTGGGTTTATAAGGTGAAGCACAATGCAGATGGTTCTGTGAACAGATACAAGGCAAGATTAGTAGTCAAGGGGTATGCACAAATATATGGCATTGACTATGAAGAAACATTCAGTCCAGTTGCAAGGATGGCAACTGTAAGAGCAGTCATTGCTATGGCTGCATCAAAGGGATGGTCTTTACATCAGATGGATGTAAAGAATGCCTTCTTGCATGGTGATTTGCAAGAAGAGGTCTATATGGAGCAGCCACCAGGTTATGTGCATGCTGTTCATCCTGAGTTTGTTTGCAGGTTGAAGAAAGCCTTGTATGGCTTGAAGCAAGCACCTAGAGCATGGTCTGACAAGATAGGACAGTATCTTGTCACTATTGGCTTTCAGATTTCCAAGGCAGATTTCTCACTTTATGTGAGAAAAACAGAGAAAGGTATTATGCTACTTGTCATTTATGTTGATGATTTGATTATGACAGGTGACAGTGATGAAGATATCCTTCATGTGAAAATGCTATTGAAGCAGAAGTTTGAGATGAAGGATTTGGGAGAGCTGCGTTATTTCTTGGGCATTGAGGTGATTAGATCACCAAGTGGGATACAGCTCAGAGGCAGTATGGATTGGACATGCTGTCCAAATATGGGATGACAGGCTGTAAGCCTATTTCAGTTCCTTTGGAGTAGAATGTGAAGCTGAGCGCAGATGCAGGTGAGCTTCTGGAAGACCCTACTATGTACAGACGCATAGTAGGAAGCTTGATTTATATGACTATTACCAGGCCAGATTTGAGCTATGCTGTTGGATTGGTAAGTCAGTTTATGCAGGCTCCAAGGAAATCGCATTTGGATGCGGCTAGACGCATACTCAGGTATGTGAAATCCACATTGCAGTATGGACTATTTTATGAGACTTGGGTTCAGATACAGCTGCATGGATACACTGATGCTGATTGGGCTGGTAGTATTTCTGATAGACGATCTACCAGTGGATATGTGTTCTCTTTTGGGAGTGTTGCAGTCACTTGGAGCAGCAAGAAACAGCCTACAGTTGCCTTGTCGAGCACAGAGGCTGAGTAGAGGGGTGCAGCAATGGCTGCATGTGAGGTAGCTTGGTTGCATAAGCTACTTTATGATATGCATCAGTCTACAGATGGACCAGTTGTCATTTATTGTGACAACATGAGTAGTATACACTTGGCAAATAACCCAGTCTATCATGCTAGAACAAAGCACATTGAGGTGCATTATCACTATGTGCGAGAGAGGGTTTTACTAGGTCTTATTGATCTAGTTTATGTCAGCACAGAGGATCAGGTAGCTGACATATTCACGAAGGCATTGGGCGCAGAGAAGCTGCGCAAGTTCAGAGACCTGCTTGGTGTGCAGGAATTGGGATTGAGCTCGAGGGGGAGTGTTGAGATATCGAGCTCCACTCGTGATATGCCAGGGTGACTGTTGTGTATTTATGTCACCGACTTGTCAGTTGCAGATGCGGTTGGTACACCGCCCATGAATAATAGCTACATGATAGCTATCCTTATCTACTCTAGTTCGTGGCTCAGTTAGTATGCCACCTTAGTTAGTTGAGTTTGGTTTGAGACCCATATAGAGGGTTCTTCTATTTCTTTGTACTTGAGTTCTTTTGGCTTACACAACTAAGAAGAGGAAAACTATTTTCAGCCTCCACCCTTGTGTGTCTTCCCCCATTGTGCAAGCAAGAAAGCTTCAAGCGAGACTCCTTCCTTCTCTCCCACAATCTTGACAAAACCTTCAAGATAGCCATGGCTTCAATACCTCAAGGTATGCATTGACTCTTCAATCTTCTTTTCATCTTACTCCCACCTCATAAGACTTGTTCCAAGGCTACAATAGATCTTTCTCATTAGTATTTGAGCTTGAAAATCAAGCCAGAAGAGCAACAAAGAGGGTAGCATAACTAGCATGAATTGTACTTGATGTACTGCTCTATTTCTATGTCAGATTACACTACTACTCTAGCTCATAGACACTTTATAGCATTTGGACAACTCTCTTGGGTAAGTTTCGCATGAATATATGTGTGCATCATGTGGGTTCAAATGTCGCTTGCTAAAAGCTATGACCACTTAGACTTAGGACTCTTGGACGAATCTATAGCAACAGAAGTATGGACACTCCCTTGTTCTTGGGAAGAATCAGAATTTGTGTTTGTCAAGGCTTTCGAGGTAGTTGCGAAGCTGATTGCTATCGAGGTTTCTTGCGAGCAGGTGCAACAACAACACCTCATCACCTCTTTAAATGATAATGATATTTTCAACTCAGAAAAGCTTGATGGAACTAATCTCGCCTATCAGAAGATGTAGATATGGTAGGTACTTATTCAAAAAAGTAGATTTGACCTTTGAAAACTAAGAGTACAAAGCTTTAAGGCATTGATCAAGATACTTGGGATGAGTTGGATGAGCAATATAAATGCACTTTTATATTGTCACTTAAATAGGTTTATTTAAATATTGTGGCAAATTAGGATAATGCTTGGCAATTATGGGAAAAGATATGCAATCTTTATGACAAGAAAAGTCCTGCTTCACATATGTATTGGTTGAAATAGCCAATGGAGGCATGAAGGATGGGATGAGTGTGCTCATGCATTTGAATGAGTACTATTTGATTTTTAGTGAGTTGACTTCATAGGGCATTGATTTTAAGAATAATCTCCCACCCTTGTTCTTGCTTGTGATACTTCCTAAGTCATGGGATACTTTTCATATTGGCATGTGTGCTAATATGCCTAGAGATGGTTTGAAACTCTATGACGTTGAGGTTGCCTTACTTACAAAGGAGATAAGCAAAAAGAATATGGATGCAACCCATACTTCTCATGCATTGATTTCTAGGAGCAGACATGATGGTAAGAGCAATAATACTACTGTGGTAGAGCATCATAGAGGTCTATGTCTTACAGTCAATCTTATAATAAGTCCCTCATCGTAAGGCCTCTCTTACATGTCATTATTGTGGGAAGGAGGGCCATGTTAAGCCACAGTGCCATAAGATGCATGATAATAAGTGCAAAGAGAAAGGCAACAACAAAGTGCAGACATACATAATGGTAAGAGCAATAATAACTACTATGGTAGAGAGTCCCATAGGTCTATTTCTTACAGGAAATCTTATGGTGAGTCCCTCATCGTAAGGCCTCTCTTACATGTCATTATTGTGGAAAGGAGGGTCATATTCAGCCACAAATCCATAAAATGCATGATAATAAGTGCAAAGAGAAAAGCAACAAAAAAGTGCAGGCAGCATTGTCCCTACTAAGTCCAGTGTCAAGATTGAAGAAATAAATATAGTACAACCTAAGTCTAATGATGAGTACATATTGGTAGCTTCTTCTCTTAATACTAGTTAGTTGGTGATGCTCATTGATTTTTTTTAGTATTAGCTACTTGATTTGGGGGCCTCTTTCCATGTTACACTATACATAGATATTGGTTTCATTCCTATTATAGCATGACAAGTTTTGTTAGGTTGAAGAATAACTTGGCTTTTGATGTCATTGGCATTGGGGATGTATGGCTACTACAACTTGCTTCGAGTAGCACTTTTGTTTTGCATGATATACGCCACATTCTAGCTCAAAGCCTACTCTCTTTAGGACAATTGGATGATGTAGGCTATCATGTGTCTTTTGTGAATCCATATGGAATATGTTAACCCTCAAACGAACAAGGTGGAAAATTGGGAAAATCTAAAGCAGAAGATAAAGCCAAGGCAAAAGCGGAATGGAGAACAAAGGCACGCCAAGAAAAATAAAAAAACGTAAGAAGTGTGAAAAAGTCCTAAATCAAGGAAAGGTGCCCAAGAAAAAGCACAAGTCAATACTTTTGTAAAAGAGTACAAGGTGCACCGTGATTTATTTTAAGAGCGTCGGTGACCTGTGCAAATTGTAAAAATAGATGGGTAGTAGAAAGGAAGCTAGGAAGATATGAGAACAATGGAAAAAAGGGCCTAGGCTATGGCCAGCCATGTAAAAAGGGGATGATTGTCCAAGTGGGATTTATGGCTTTGTATATAAAGTTCAAAAGATGAATTAGAGCTCATTTTTTTGTGTGTGGCAAAGTGTACTCTTCTTCTTCTCTCCTTCTCTTCTCTTTGCTTGTTTGTGTGTGCTTGAGGGAGGGAGTGTGAGAGTATGAGGGAGTGAGTGTGTGAGGGTGAGGGATCAAGGAGGTGAAGATCTCCACCATCCTCTCTCTTCTCTTCTCTTTTCTTGTTTCACGTGTGGCTATGGAGGATGGAACTTGGAGGTGGAGATTGAGGATGTTTGAGCTTGCATCAAGAATCGTGGAGCTATTACAGTGCTTGAGAGAGGAAGCAACTCAATCAGGCATCAAGGTAAGCTCACTACACTCATAGAGAGAGATAGCAAATCGGCTATGTGAGAGGTAGCCATTAGTGCTTACTTAAAATGCTTGAGCAATAAGCGGTTTGTGGGTCTTGGTGTAGAGCTTGCACTCACCTCTAAATTTTGGTTTCGTTGTCAGGACCAATGGATTCAAGCTTGAGCGCTTGCATGCTTCAAATCGAGCATGGAAGTAAGGGTTTCACCCCCGAATCAGAGCTTGAGATAGATAGAAGGTTTTGGATTTTAATCCGTGCTACAAGTATTTTTGGTTTTTGATGATTGGTTGAGTACAAGAAATCCATTCAGTACCTTGCTTTTTATTTTTATCTCATTTAGAGTAGGATAGGTAGGAGAAATTAGAGAGGGAAGATTGAAGTTCACTACTGTAAAACAATCAAACAGGGTAATAACAAGGGAAAATGAAAACAAAAGAGTGCTCAAATGTGTTGGAGTCAAACATTGAGTGATTGGGAAGGCTAAGATGCAGGCTTGTGAGAGCTTGAGGTCCTAGGTGACCAGGGAAGGCTAGTGAGTGCTCAAATGTGTCGAAGTCAAACATTGAGTGATTGGGAAGGCTAAGGTGCATGCCTGTGAGAGCTTGAGGTCCTAGGTGACCAGGGAAAATTCATTTACAGTTCTCGCTTTGTGAGAGAGAGGGAGAGGGAGAGGTTGTAATTCCAGAATCTGCATCAGATTGATTGGAGCATATCATGACTTTTAGTGACATTCAAGTATGGAAAGCCCTTGACCTATACTCCTCCTTGATTCCTAGAAGTTTTGGTAGCTACTAGCAACATCTATCTTTCAAGTTTTGGGCAAGTTAGGTGTTTTGATCGACGAAATCGGATGGCCCCCACGGTGTTTGATTCCCAGAGTCAGACCAAGTGACTTGTACAATTCCCAAAGTCGAACCACTTGGACAAACCTGTGTGGTCCGATCGGACACCCTGCCCGATTTTGAAAATTGGACAACCCACAATCAGACACACAATGTGTCCGATCAGATGACCCATCTGATCGCGACGCTAGATGCACAAAAATCGGACCAATCCATAATCGGACCACTTGGACTCGAACCGTCCAATCATGATGAACAAACCATAGAGTCGGACCAATGCATCTTGTCTGATTCCATAATCAGACCATCCAGAATCGGACACCCCAAATTCGGACACCTATCAAATTGGACGTTCGATTTCTAGGATCGGATTTCCAAAATTGGATGCACAAAGATCCGACACATGAAAATCGAACTGCCAAAATTGGACGAGCTTCACTTGTCCAATTAGAGGCATTCTTGTCCGATAGTGACAATCAGACCTAAGCCTATCCAATCTGCAGAATTGGACACTGGTAAATCGGACATCCAATTTTCAAAATCCAACACTAGTAAATTGGACAAAGCAGCCTGAGTGAGAGAATTTGGAGAATTGACAAATCTCGACTAATGAGAAGCGCAATTTGCATTGAAAGAACCCATCAAATGCCTTACACATAGTTACAAACCTAGAGATTATGGTTGAATGGTCCAAAAGGGTGTTTGATGTTGTGGGGTTATTGCAAGATCCCAACTGGATCCTCACCGAGCCAAATGAGATAGCACACGAACTAAACACACGACCCTGTCAAGCCAACCCGTAGATAAGAGCACTAGAGTTACGCGCACTTTGTTTTTTCACTCACTCTGAATTCCACCACTCCAAGCTCAATTAAGAAAAGCTAAAAGTCTAATTTTGCACAGTGCACAAAAAAGAGCACACATACGCACCCACACATAGAGTGAGGGAAGTAACAAGGAACACACTTGGACCTAAGGACTTGAAGGAACCCACCAATAAGAGAAGACTCAAAGACATAGAAGGGAGATTGAGTCCCCAAAGAGTAGGACCAAGCGAAGGACACTGCCTAAAATCCGAACGCAACATGGGTACGCAATATCGTGGAACTCAATTTGCCTGGCCTTATCAATTTGATTGAAAACTTGGTAGAATAGGAGGTCCTAGACATGGAAAGAGGTATCTCAGGCCGTAGAGGTGATGAGGAGCTTAACCTAGGAGACTTTCCTAAGGCTATGCAATAGTTAGTGAACCAATACGATGCTCAAACTCGGCTAGAACACTACAATAGATAGGTAGAGGACATCATAGTAGACCTAGCGGGGGAGAAGAAGCTGGCCCGTAGGGCTCTACAAGGCCTAGCCGCATACAACCATGACCAGCAAACTAGGAACCGGTCAGAGAGTGAGGGAGCGCTAAAAGAATATCTCACACTAAGCGAGCTTTTGACAAAGCGATTGTCAGATAATATGGCCATAGAATGAAGCACTATAACATTGGCAACATTGCTACTGATAGGGTTACAAGGCTCTAAGAGCCAATAAAAAATCCCTATGATAGCAAAATAATTGGACAAATACAAAGCTACTGGAAACCCATACTCTTTGTGGAACAATTTGAGTAGGTTTGCGGGGGCAACTGCCTCACTGATCCTACTCAGTGCTCCCAAGTCTTTGGACTGTGCTTAGGTGACAAGGGTTGGACTTGGTACACGAGTCTAGATGCTACAGAGCATATCGATTTCAATGGCTTGAAAAATCTCTTCATTAAGAGATTTTCTAAACTTGGATACTTTAATAACCTGCTAGTGCGACTTATGAACGTCTAGTAGAAAGAGAAAAATGATATTTGAGATTATGTGATGCACGTGAGGAGCCTCTTCAAGAGAATCCCCATGGGTGAGAGACCAACCAAAAGGGCGGTATCCACTGTATTCATCAACAGAATATGAAGCGAGGAGATCTAGAAAGCCTTGGTCGGCAACTCAAGCTTGCAGTGGGATGCACTAGCAAGGGTCTTTGAAGAAGCTATTAGAGTGGATGACCAGCTCAAGGAAAGAAGCTCTAGAGGCTCAAATCAAGAAGAGTCCAGTGCCAGGAGCTCCTAGAGAGCCTTAACACCAAGTAAGAGAGTAGACTCAAGCACTCAAGATGATAGAGGGAAGGGCACTAAGTCGGGACAAGAGCTAGCTGAGATTAGGATGGATATAGCCAAACTATAGGAAATGATGAGACGGCCAACATTCCCACATGTCCAATGTGTGCACTATGGCGGAAAACACTTGCCAGCTGAGTGCCAGGACCCTTGATCACCAGCTTTGTGCTAATTGTGGTAGGTTTGTCCATGACATCATGCATTGTCAATTACCTTAGAGGCTCCGTACTCGCAGCCTTATGGTCAACCCACCTTGCTAACAGGCCATTGAACTTCTTTGGAAGGGCAGCCCCATTGGCCCTTTTGACATCCAATGATGCCAAACCAACCATCCCTAGGATAGAAATAAATCCTACGGGTATCCCTAGACCCCACCTGGACCCTACGTGACCCATCCACCGAGTGACACTCCAGTCCACTATGTGGAGAAGCCAAGCAATGATGAGCCATATGTAAGCCCATACATGTCATACAATGAGGAAAGAAATGCTATCTTCATGGACTATAGACCAATACCACTACTGATGGCATTGGGACAAGCAAGAGGTAGGGGACCTTGGAGGGCAAGCCCAAGAGTCAATCATGGACTTGCGGTCACCCAGGACACATTTCTTCGCTCTACCCCTAGAGAGGGAACAAGAAAATAGAGATAAGGCTATGATGGGACTTGAAATGGGCCGGCACTGGCTATGGCACTAGTCGGACCTCATGCTCATGACACACAAATATCCTCACGGCCTCGCGGACCAGGAGCGTCAATCTAATGCTAAAGGACAAACTGTCCTAAAGCTTAATTCCTGCGTTTATAGTTTATAGTCCAATAATTCCCTTAAACTCCTCAGAGGGAGAACCCTTACACATTGGCAATGCCACGATCACACACATATGGATGCAACCTCATGGTAGAAACACTGCGGCCCCACTGCAGCTCTCCTACATCGTAGGGATTGGTCCTTTGATGCACTGCTAGACATATAACACATACGAGCACAAACTCCTCTCAAGGTACCAATATTTTACATTCTAGGATGTACCATTCCTCACTACAATTTTCCTCTTAGGACCCAACGACTAACCTACAGCTTAGGACATCTTCTCACGCTCATCGTTGGTCACAACCTAAGTAAGACAAGTGCCATGCATCCAGGAGGTTTTTTTTTCTGATACCTTTTTATTGTTATGCTTAATGCAAATCGTGTATGGATATGTGCTCAGACAAAAGAAAAATCAGCATCGTGCATGGTGCATAATGTCAAGAATCGCGTGGTGGGGGGAGTTGCTCAAGATGCTGCGCCAAACACACACAGAATGCACAAGGAGAAGCTCACTCAAGAGACAAGAAGAGAGATGGAGGCCAAAAACGTTTTCTTGCTGGTTTCTTCTTCTTCTTCCACACACTTTACAATGTACATAAAGTATAGATAAGATATGTACACAAAGTATAGATAAGATACAACATAAAGGAAAGTGGCCTACTAAGTCAAACAATGCATAACCGACTACACTAGTCGACTGTCCCTACAACTATGCCAATTGTAAATAGGTGTAACAACCTGAATATAATAAGTAATGAGTCAGTGGCTATGTGAGAGTCATAATGACCACCGACGTGATGAGTGTAGACGTGTGGACCCATCTAACTAGGCGGTCCATCATCAATGTCCACATGTGTTGAGCTTGTCATCTCAACACTCCCTCTCAAGCTCAATTGCATCTATGCAACTCCAAGTAAGCTTTGAAACTTTTGAAGCTTCTCTGTACCCAATGCTTTCGTGAAGATGTCGGCTATCTGATCCTGTGTACTGACATACACCAAGTCAATCTCACCTGCTAGTACCTTCTCTCTCACAAAGTGGTAGTGTACCTCAATATGTTTTGTCCTCGCATGGAACACAGGGTTCCTAGCCAACTGTATACTGCTCATGTTGTCACAATAAATGACAACTGCACCTTCCACCTACACATCTAAGTCAGCCCATAACTTTTGCAGCCATACTACCTCACATGCTGCAACAGTAGCACCTCTATACTCAGCCTTTGTACTCGACAAAGCAACTGTAGATTGCTTTTTGTTGCTCCAAGAAACTGCTGCATTACCAAGAGAGAACATGTATCCGCTGGTAGATCTTCTATCAGACATAATACCAGCCCAATCTGCATCTGTGTATCCAAACACCTGTACATCTGTACTTGCCTCATAGAAAAGTCCATAATGTAATGTGGACTTCACATATCTCAATATGCGTCTAACTGCGTCCAAATGTGGCTTTCAAGGTACTTGCATAAACTGACTCACAAGACCAATAGCATAGCTCAAGTCTGGCCTTGTAATAGTCATGTAGATCAAACTCCCCACTATCCTCCTGAACATAGTAGGGTCTTCTATCTCATCCCTAACATCAGCACTCAACTTTATATTCTGCTCCAACGGGACTGAAAGTGGTTTGCATGTTGTCATACCATACTTGGACAACATATCCAAGCCATACTGTCTTTGGGATAGCCATATATCATCATCACATCTGATCACCTCAATGCCAAGGAAGTTTCTTAGCTTACCTAAATCCTTCATCTCAAACTTCTTCTTCAAAAAGTCCTTGACTTCAGCAATCCCACTATCACTGTCACCTATAATAATCAAGTCATCCACATAGATGACTATGATGACCAAACCTGCATCTCCCTTTCTCACATAAAGTGAGTGATTAGCATCAGAAACATAGAAGCCAATATTGACAAGATACTCTCTGATCTTGTCAAACCATGCTCTAGGTGCTTGCTTGAGCCCATAGGGTGCCTTCTTCAACCTGCACACATACGTGGGATGCTTTAAATCTTCATAACCTGCTGGCTGATCCATATACACTTCTTCCTGCAAATCACCATGCAAGAAGGCATTCTTCACATCCATTTTCTGCAACCTCCAACCTTTGGCTACTGCCAAAGCAATCACACATCTGACAGTTGCCATCCTAGCAACTGGACTGAAGGTTTCATCATAATCTATGCCATATGTCTGGGCATAGCCTTTTGCAACCAGCCTAGCTTTGTACCTACTAATAGAACCATCTGCATCGTGCTTAATCTTATAAACCCACTTACATCCAATATCTTTCTTGCCTTTTGGCAATGATACTAGATCCCAAGTCTTATTCGCCTCTAATGCAGCCATCTCCTCATCCAATGCTGCTTCCCAATGAGTATGATCAACAGCATCCTCAAAACAAGTGGGCTCAACATCCTCAACTAGTTTCACCATATAAGCATAATGGTGAGCTGCATAACCTTCAAAACCAAATCTATTAATAGGGTATCTCACCCTGCTAGACCTGCGTACCATTGGATCACTCAATGGAGTCTTTGGATTGACGCGTGCTCTCTGCACACCTAGAGTCCTCACTAAAGGAATGCCAAGCTCATCATCCAAGCTCTTTGAGCCACTGGATCCTCCATCAAGAACTGCATCAATGACATCAGACACTTTATTCTTTCCTTTTTCTTTACCTGTAGTGCTACTAGATGCACTTGAAGATGTAGAGCTACTTCTTAGTCTCCCTGACCAAGGACTACCAGATGATGTCTCTGGTCCGCTAAGAGTCTGTGATTCTTGCTTTTCAGCCTGCACATGAGTGTCATGATCATCAACATCATCATCCAATGCATCACCATTAGATGCATACCAACTGCTCATTTCTTCAAAGATGACATCCCTGCTCACTCTGAACTTACATGTGACAGGGTTATAACATCGATACCCTTTTTGCTCTAAAGAGTATCCAATAAAGATACACTTTTCAGCCTTTAGATCCAGTTTCTTCCGCAACTCATCTGGCACATGAACATACGCAATGCAGTCAAACACTTTCAAGTGCGATACATCAGGCTTCTTGCCAGTAAAGCATTCTTCAGGAGTCATACCATGAATTGCAGCTGTGGGAGTTTTGTTCATAATATAAACAGTAGTATGAACAGCCTCAGACCAAAAATGCTTAGGCATATTCTTTTCAGTCGTCAAGGCACATGCAACTTCTGCAATATGCATGTTTTTCCTTTTTGCAACCCCATTTTGCTATGGGGTATACCTGCATGTGAACTATCTCTTTGTTCCATGAGACCTCAAAAAATCACTGAACTCATTCGAGAGGTACTCTCCCCCTCCATCTGACCTCAAGCACTTTACTTTCAAGCCTGTTTCTCTTTCAACTGCAGCCTTGAAAGTTCTAAAGTGCTCAAACTCTTCACTCTTTTCCTTCATAAAATATACCCACAGCTTTCTAGAACAATCATCAATGAATGTGACAAAGTATGAAGTGCCTCCAAGAGATACATCTTGTGTAGGCCCCCAAATGTTTGTATGCGCAACATCAAGGATATTTCTGCTTACATCTCTGTCATGTGAAAAGGGTTGTCTTGCCTGCTTACCAAATTGACATGCTTCGCATACCTTATGAAATTCTGCAACTCTAAATGTAGGCAAACCTGTAACCAACCCTTTGGAGTGTATTAATTTCAGCCTTTCTACATTTGCATATCCAATGCGTTTGTGCCAAATTTCAATGTTTGCAACAACATCTTTTCCTTTAGCAAACATAGCAGCATTCATAATAGGAATGCCAGCATCCAGAGTAAACATACGTCCAACTCTACTTCCCTTTGCAACTAATCTACTCTTGTCATTGAAGTCTTCTACAAAGCAACCCTTTGCATTAAATCTGACTTGCAGCCCTTGCTCTACCATCTGACCGATTGACACCAAGTTCTTTGTAATAGATGGCACATGTAATACATCTAAAATACTATTTGTCTTACCATCATGCAAGGATAAGGGAACTTTTCCAACATGTGAAATTGGGTGGCATGAATCATCACTCATCTGCACATAACCTGCATTTTGCAAATCTTGCATCTCTCCAAACCATTCTGCATGGCTGTCATATGATTGGATGCACTTGAATCAACATACCAAACATCATCATGTATTCCCTTTCCTGTAACAGCATTCAGCATATGCTGCATAACAAACAGACGTTCATTTTTGTCTTCATTCTATCGTGAAGACGATGCATAGTTTCCTTGCTGCAACTTACCACTGCGGATATCATCTTTCTTAGCATAACATTGGGCTGCAATATGACCTGTTTTGCCACAGTAGTGACACACAATACCAGAGTTGTTAGAACCTCTGTTCTACCATCCACCTCTTCCTCTAAAGCTCCCCCTACCTCTAAAGTTACCACGACCTCCTGAAACCTGCATATCTCCAAATTGCTGATTCAATTTATTTTACTGGTTGTCACTGCCACATCCTGTACCACGACCTCTTGAGGAGAACGTGCCACATCCCCTTCCTGAACTGGAGTAGAAAGCCTGGACCTGTCCACCACTTCTTTCAGATGTCTCACTCTACATGTTGATCTCTTCAGTGATCATAAGGAAGACCAACTCATCGAAATCTGGAAATGGCTTTCTGACATATACGGAATACAAAAGACTTCCAAGCCTTTTCATTGTTAAGTCCACCCAAGGTAGACAACACTAAATCATCATCATCGGGCATTGCATCAATCGCTGCCAATGCATCCACAAAGCTCCTTACCTTCAGTGCATACTCATTGATAGACATCTTCCCTTTCTTCAATGTATTCAACTCTTGCTTGAGTTAAATCTTTCGTGCCTTTGTATTTACGGAAAACATACTTTCAAGTATGGTCCAAGCTACATATGAATTCTCTGCATTTCTAATATGTCCCAGCATATTATTGTCAATTATTGTAGACAACCAATACATGACCTTTTTATCTTTTTCATTCCATTCCTTTCGTGCCTTTGTCTCATAGACTCACCTCTGGCTCCTTTTCTTCACCTAAAACAAACTCGTAGAGGCCTTTTCCAATAAGGAAGTTCGTGACATGGAACTTCCATGAAGGGTAGTTGTTCTTGTCGAGCTTCTCAATGATGGGGTTTCCACTGTTCTCTGCCATTATCACAAAATTAATACCAATAGCACAAATTTCCTACAACCCTCAACCTGTAGTACACAACAATACACCAAACAGCCTTTTTCACTGTCTGCTCAACAAAACATGCAATCTGCAACCAGTTTGCAGATAAACCTTGTGTTTACTTGCTGGTAAACACCTTTGAACTTACAGATCTGAAATCTATAACTTGTGCACCCACTTTCGGTCAATACAGTCGAAGTCACAGTGTACCCTAAAACTGTTGTCCGCAATCTTGCAACTCTAAAATGGGGCCTGAAACGGCCTCAAATGCCCAAAATACACAGTGCTCTTCGCACACACTAAATCTCACTGCAATCTGAGATTTTTTTTGCTTGACCCTGCTTCTGGTGCCTCCACAGGTACTATCCAAGAGAGAGAGTGGAAGAATGGGAGAGCTTCTTACCCGTGGCTTGCTTGCTCGAACCTTGCTTCTTCTCCTTCACTTCAACCTTCGAAATCAGCCTCTCTCAATGGCGCAGCTCTGATACCATATCAAGAATCGCGTGGTGGGGGGAGTTGCTCAAGATGCTGCGCCGAACACACACAGAATGCACAAGGAGAAGCTCACTCAAGAGACAAGAAGAGAGATGGAGGCCAAAAACGTTTTCTTGCTGGTTTCTTCTTCTTCTTCCACACACTTTACAATGTACACAAAGTATAGATAAGATACAACATAAAGGAAAGTGGCCTACTAAGTCAAACAATGTATAACCGACTACACTAGTCGACTGGCACTATAACTATGCGAGTTGTAAATAGGTGTAATAACCTGAATATAATAAGTAATGAGTCAGTGGCCATGTGAGAGTCATAATGACCACCGACGTGCTAAGTGTAGACGTATGGACCCATCTAACCAAGCGGTCCACCATCAATGTCCCTATGTGTTGAGCTTGTCATCTCAACACATAAAGCATTCTTTCCATGAATTTCACTAACGCGTACTGCGTTGAAAGGAGGCACTGAGCCATATGCTCATGCTACCATCCTCTTTATTCAAACGTTTCTTATATGCCAAGTGCAATGCATAAATCAAATATTTTCTTTATCTTTCAGTGTTCCAACCCCTCTTCATCCAACTCTTAGCATTTTGTATCATTGACCGCTTAGATAGGGTTTCTATGCATTTTTCCATTTTAAAAGAACGATAAATACGCAAAAACATAGAAACAGGGACAAACCAAGGCCAACCTCGTGCTTTTCTATCATTATACATTGCACAAACATAGATACAAAATTTCCTAATTTTTCTCAGTCCATTTCCTATTTTTTCCTAATTTTAAACCCATATTTTTTATTTTTTGGGTAATTTTTTCCTATTTTCTTTAATAAATAATGATTGAAAATGCAAATTGATTGTGGGCTATAGCCCTTAGGTTCATTGACAGCAAAAACTCAGATTTAGTTGGTGTGACATATCATATTTCTCATTTATATAGCAAAAAACCCAATTTTATTCTTAAAACGTGTGTTTTTATGTATTTTAACACTAATTCCGGCCATGTAGCCTTATATTTTCTGATTTTCAGGTTGCAAACAGTTGAAACTCATGGCAAACAATATCATAACGAACTTTCATCTCATATGAATAAGGTTTCATAAAGCAAATAGCATAAAAAGATAATTTTTCTTTATAAAAATAGCATTACCGCTTATTTTCAGGTCTCGATTTCTTGATCTTGATTACAGGACTGATTTCTAGCATGCATTTAATGCTCAGCATCTTCAAGAACAGCACTCTTCATGTCTTCATCCATCCGGAAGCAATCCGGTCTCATCCAGACAAGCTTTCCACCTTCATTCTTCATTGTCTTCTTTCACACAAGAACAGCCCCTTAAGGGAGAGAGAGGGAGGAGAGAGAAAGACTAGATCTAGTTCTTCTCATTCAGGCCACCAATATACGGGCGAAGACAGGCGATAAGATCAGCCAAGAAGGAGAAGATCAGCCCCAAGATTAGTTGTATGGGGTACTCACAGTTTGTCATCTCCATCATCCATGGAGGTGAAAAAAAATGGTGTGAAGATGGCGCCCTCTTCCTCCATTCTCTCTCCACTTTTTTTCATGCTTCTTGATCAAAAATTTGAAGGGGGCGGGGTTAAAATGTCCCAAAGGGCACCCCTTTTGGTCTTCTCCAATGTCCACCTTTTCATATCTTGCCCCATTTGTGGCCATATCCCCGTCCGGGCTCCAAATTGAGTGCTGTAAAATTCTACGCGTCTGGCTTGATATCCCGCATCGGTTGGCAACTCCTGACAACCTGCATAGCAATCTAAAAAATTATCAAAAATCAACAAGTGTCGCTCGGGCGCCTTTAAAGCACTTGACACTTAAAATCATCCTAGCTGGAGCCACCGCCTTCGATGTTGAATATTTTTCCCTTGATATTCGTAATTTTTAGCTATTTTTAAGCACTTCTCGGCATCAAAACTTCGCTTTGATTGGAGACCACGGGATAGGGCATCTCAGCCCATCGAATCCCACGGTAGATTTTCACAAAACAACCTAAGGAAGCATCAAGCTAATACAAAATAGATACATACTAAACACAGCACAGTGCTCACCCTACCCTCTGGCAAAATCAAGGCATGAAATCCACAAGGAGTAGGCCTGGCATAATTTGTTAAAAGGTCCGAAGCTAGTCACTAAACCAACTGCTCCAACACGGCCAAACTACAAAGAACTATTAAAGAGTTTGCCCTAAGTGGTGGTCTGAACTACCTACCTAACTAAGGACAACACAGCCAGCTCCTACTAGGCGAGGACTCCTATAGCCTGATCAAGAAGTATTTCTTTCACCACATTTCTTCTTTTAGGGTTTTTATTTTCCATACTCGGGCGTGTAAAAAGGAGGGAGCTGAGCTTAGTGACCCAAGGAGAACAAGGCATCGGCCTCAGGTCATGTCTTGGTACCCAAGAACCTACCAAGCCCTCGCAAGGCGACACTTAATCCTTTTCTGACGCTCACTTTTATTTTCACTCCAACCTTCCTTATTTTCTTCTTTTCCAGCAAGACGCCACCCCTAGGAAGACAAGGCATTGGCCTCGGGTCTGACTCGTCCCCAGGAACCTACTAGGACTTCACAAGGCGATGATCAACTGCTTATAAACTTTTCTTTCTTTTCTTTTCTAGTTCTATAGGGGGTTAGAACCCCTTTTTACACACCTTTGTATATATTTATTTTCTTTAAGATATTCAGGGTTTCTTTTCGTCTCTATCATTATCATTTTTCCCTTCTGGCAAGCTTCTCTAACGGCCTCACAACTAACAAGAACTCCTAGAACGGCTACCTAGTAGGCTAGCAGAACAAGGTCACTAGAACTACTATCTAAAACAGGTCTTTTAATGCTTGACAATGTCTTTATAGGAGGCAACGACTACTCAGACCTCCCTCAAACATACTGAACCTAAACCTGGGACTTCATGCCTTGGACGCCGGTCCCCAACAAGAAAAGAAAAATCCCTTACAAGTACACAGACACATATAGCATAAAACCATGGTACTCATAAAGGAGAGATATCACCTGGATAGGGCCAGATAAGCTTCCATGCAAAAAAAAGCTCCTTCCAAGCTCTTCTTCCGAGCCTGTGTAGCACAAAACTAAAACAAGAAACCATTAATTATACCTGCACTAAACATACGACTGGCCCTCTTGGCCTAATGAAATCTGGATGTAATATCCAAAGCAGCTAGCCTTCCTAGCTTAAAAATAGATAGGTCATTTTAGTCCACATAATACTGATATCCTTGGCATATACATCACACCCTATCAGAGTACCCAGGGTGCCAAGGATAGCATATAATAGGTCGACTAGCCCCATGCTACTTATGCAATCTAGCTAAAAGCTTGATCTTGTGTTTCTTTATCTTAAGTTTTTTTTTTTTTTTTGTAGAGATACAAGTCCAAGCCTTTCCACAAATAACTCATCAATAAGGCCGATCCCTTCTTAGGCACTATGAGCTGAATGAACGGCCTCAGTGGGCTCGCATGTACCACATTTATTGTCATCCGAATAAACTGGTCATTCAAGTGGCTAAGTGGCTCCTTTGGGAGAAAGAATCATAGCTTTGTACTCATTCGAACCTTCCCTATTTGGGTTTTCACATAAATCAGTGTTGCGACCCACACTAGGTAGAGCTTCAAGCCTAGGCACATCACATGGGTGTATCCCAAGGCAGTGTATATTGTCAGATGTATATCCAGTCTTATCCTCTTGGGGGTTCGACAAAATATATCCAGATGGGATCCTTGGCCTTGCATCCGACACTCCTGCCACACTTTTGAAGATTTTGGGTCTCCAAACCCATCTCACATTTCCCTTAATATTCTTGCATTCCTTCAATTTGCTGCACTGGTCTAATGAACTCAATGCAAACTTATCCCTATGGCCAAATGGCCTCACATCCTTATGACCTTTGTGAAGCACAGGTGGACTTTTAGCAGTTTGCATCCTCTTTACAAAAGATGTCTTTACTTGTTTACGTCCACACTGTGACTTGTTACTCGTAGGGACCATGCTTTCACTAAAGGAAACAACATCCACTCAAAAGCATGATTCACTTGGAGATGATAAAGATTTCACAAAAGCTTTACTAGCAACAAAATTAGAACCACACATAGAATGCTTATCAACACTCATAGGCCCATTGGTGTGATCCATATTGCCATCACAACTACCTTTCGTGGAAGTGTTGCAAGCCCTAATGGGACTTACATGGCTTGGAACCTTTTCACTGATAGGCATGTCATTACTACTCATAGGATGGCCATTTTTTGCTTTGAAATTTTGGCCACCAAGGTTCCCCTCATAGGCTACCTTGGTATCAACAAGTGAGCTATCTTCTTGTAGGAATGATTGGAAGCTAGGATGCACTTATACTGAGCGGGGAAAACTCCAAAAGTTTTCCCAACATCTCTGAATATAACCCTCATAATCAATGGCATGCAGTTTTTCTTTCCTTAACGACTTAGGATTCCGCAGTTCCACTTGGATTTGCATATTAATCTCTAAGCCATTTAGAAAGAGCTCACATAGCACATCATCTGGTAGTGCACTAGCTCTTCTTGGCCAAAGCCTAAGAATACTATTAAAGGCTCTAGCATACTCTTTAACAGAAAGATAAGACTCCTGTCTAAACTACATAAGGTGCCCTAAGACCTGAATCATAGGGAGCTTCTTTTCATACTCATCTAGAAATCTATCACAAGTCTCCTCAAATGATTTGATTGACCCTCTTGGGAGGCTCCAGTACCATTTCATTGCCTCTCCCTTTAGGGTACTTGAGAATAGGAGCATCCGATGTATATCGTTAAACCCACTTGCCAAGCAAGTTAGGTCATATTCTCTCAAATGTACCATTGGATCCTCATTTGGCAACCCATAAAACACTGGGAGATCCCTATAAAGAGGAGGACATTTAGTCCTCCCTTTTGGGATCAAGACTAGGTCATCAAAATCTTCGTATTCCTCTTGACCTAATACCAGTGTGTTAGGGTCTTTAATCTCTTCCATTTCCACCTTTAGTGGTGTGGAAGAGTCACTAATTCCATGAGCTTCCCTTTCTACCAACTCACAAAGTGGTTTAGGTAGTCCAACACTATGCAATAGGGAATCTATCCCATCATCTGCTAGTGGTGTTCTAGTAAGCCTATTCTCATCTGCCACCACTTTGCTAGAACTTAGGATAGGTCCTAATGAAGTCTTCCTTACTAATAATGGTTTTCCACACACATGGACATCATCCAATGCTTTATGGATCTTGGCAATCACACTACGGTACCCAACTGTGCCGAGCACTAGCATCAGATGTATCTTTAGATCATAATCATCATGTCCTCCTATGTGCATATTAACCATCATTGTCACAGTATTTTCTATGACATTATCGTCATGAATGATCATAGATGACTGTGCCATCTTAGCACTACTTTCACTTTCCCTTTTCTCTAATCTCCATGGGCTGTTAATCGTAGAGGTAGCTCCATGGGTATTTTCCCATAGTGACCCAAACTCAAGCATGGTATCACTTTCAGGGCAAAGGGTAACATAGTCAATCACCCGACGTGTCAAAGATCCCACTACATTGTTCAAGATAGACAAAGTATCTTTTGGGTGTTGGGGATTTCTTGGATTGACCGTCATACTGATGACCAAGGTTTTTATCTGACTAACTTGATATCCACCGCTTCAAGGCGGCTATTGACCAATATAATAAAGCTAACAGGTCCCTTATGAGACCAAGATTCGGAGACCGCCACTTATCGGCAGCTCCCGGCAGACGCACCACTGATGGGACCTGAAATAGGCCGGCACTGGCTATGGCACTAGTCGGACCTCATGCTCATGACACACAAACACCCTCACAGCCTCGCAGACCAGGAGAGTCAATCTAATGCTAAAGGACAAACTGCCCTAAAGCTTAATTCCTGTGTTTATAGTTTATAGTCCAACAATTCCCTTAAACTCCTCAGAGGGAGAACCCTTACACATTGGCAATGCCACGACCACACACATATGGAGGCAACCTCACGGTAGAAACACCGCAGCCCCACTGCAGCTCTCCTACATCGCAAGGATTGGCCCTTTGATGCACTGCTAGACATAAAACACATAGGAGCACAAACTCCTCTTAAGGTACCAATATTTTACGTTCCAGGATGTACCATTCCTCACTAAAATTTTCCCCTTTGGACCCAACGACTAACCTACAGCTTAGGACATCTTCTCATGCTCATCGTTGGTCACAACGTAAGTAAGACAGGTGCCATGCATCCAGGAGGTTTTTTTTCTGATACCTTTTTATTGTTATGCTTAATGAAAATCATGTATGGCTATGTGCTCAGACAAAAGAAAAATCAGCATCGTGCATGGTGCATAAAGCATTCTTTCCATGAATTTCACTAACGCATGCTGCGTTGAAAGGAGGCATCGAGCCATATGCTCATGCTACCATCCTCTTTATTCAAACGTTTCCTATATGCCATGTGCAATGCATAAATCAAACATTTTCTTTATCTTTCAGTGTTCCAGCCCCTCTTCATCCAACTCTTAGCATTTTGCATCATTGACCGGCTAGATAGGGTTTCTATGCAGTTTTTCCTTTTAAAAGAACGATAAATACGCACAAAACATAGAAACGGGGACAAATCGAGGCCAACCTCGTGCTTTGCCATCGTTATACATTGCAAAAACATAGATATAATTTTTTCTAATTTTCCTCAGTCCATTTCCTTTTTTTTCTAATTTTAAACCATTTTTTCCCATTTTTTGGGTAATTTTTCCCTATTTTCTTTAATAAATAATGACTGAAAATAAAAATTGATTGTGGGATGTGGCCCTTAGGTTCATTGATAGCAAAAACTCAGATTTAGTTGGTGTGACATATCATATTTCTCATTTATATAGCAAAAAACCCAATTTTACCCTTAAAACGCGTGTTTTTATGTATTTTAACACTAATTCCGGCCATGTAGCCTTATATTTTCTGATTTTTAGGTTGTAAACAATTGAAACTCATGACAAACAATATCATAATGATCTTTCATCTCATATGAACAAGGTATCATAAAGCAAATAGCATAAAAATATCATTTTTCTTTATAAAAATAGCATTACTGCTTATTTTCAGGTCTCGATTTCTTGATCTTGATTACAGGGCTGATTTCTAGCATGAATTTAATGCTCAGCATCTTCAAGAATAGTACTCTTCACGTCTTCATCCATCCGGAAGCAATCCGGTCTCATCTAGACAAGCTTTCCTCCTTCATTCTTCATTGTCTTCTTCCGCACAAGAACAGCCCCTTAAGGGAGAGAGAGGGAGGACAGAGAAAGACTAGATCTGGTTCTTCTCATTTAGGCCACCATTGTATAGGCGAAGACAAGCGATAAGATCAGCCAAGAAGGAGAAGATGAGCCCCAAGATCGGTTGTATTGGGTACTCACAGCCTGTCATCTCCATCTCCATCCATGGAGGCGAAAAAAAATGGCGTGAAGATAGCGCCCTCTTCCTCCATTCTCTCTCCACGTTTTTTCATGCTTCTTGATCAAAAATTTGAAGGGGGGTTAAAATGTCCCAAAGGGCACCCCTTTTGGTCTTCTCGAATGTCCACCTTTTCATATCTTGCCCCATTTGTGGTCATTTCCCCGTCCGGGCTCCAAATCGAGTGCTGTAAATTTCTGCACATCCGGCTTGATATCCCACATCGACTAGCAACTCCTGACAACCCGCACGACAGTTAGAAAAATTATCAAAAATCAACAAGTGTCGCTTGGGTGCCTTTAAAGCACTTGACGCTTAAAATCGTCCTAGCTGGAGCCGCCACCTTCGACGTTGAATATTTTTCCCTTGATATTCGTAATTTTAAGCTATTTTTAAGCACTTCTCGGCATCAAAACTCCACTCTCAAGCTCACCTGAGATATGCTGGGTGTGGGATTACTCATCTCTTTGTCGACTTCTCTACGCGGAGACCATCCTCTTGTTTAGCAAATGAGCCATCAGTTCCATTGGGGTTGTTTGGTGTCGAGGCACTCGACGGGGAGGCCACACCTATCCCGTTGCATGTCATGACCCATGCACAAATGAAGTAGGCTAGCTTATCATTGCCATGGCCTAGCAACCTTGACGTAACCTCAGTTGGAAAAAAGAGTTAGAGACGAAGGAAGAAGAGGCTGGATACCAAGGTCACCCTCAAAATCAAAAGTGCCATGACTCTACGAATTGGAGGGAAAGCCATTAATGTAGAAGAAGAGATGTCAACGTCTTAGATGGCTGAAAAGAGAAGTGCTAAGGTTGGGGAGTGCCCCAACCCGAAGCACCAACTCGAAGCCATCAACAAGGTGAAAGAATGGGTGAGGGAGGCCCAGGAGCACCTAAAAGACACTGAGCCCATACTGGAGGACGAGATCGACAATCTCTCAAGCATAGGCACCCCAGTCTCTCTCCCACAACCAAAACCAAGAGAGACAAAGGAACCACAAGCTGGGCCACATGGACTACCCCAAGCCAGGAAATTAATCAGGGCCATCGACCAAGAACCATAGACTTAAAAGAGACGCGAGTGACTAGAAACCTCATCAATACACTAGTGACCACTCCGGTAACTTTGAGCTTAGGTGACTTGCTTAGGCAGCACCCAACACTATGGCAGGAGCTTAAGTAGTGGGTCGAAGAACCAAATGAGTCAGTTGCCATAGATTTACCTGAGCATGATGCAAAAACTCAAATACTGAGTTTGACGCTACACTCCATGCCAAAATCCCTACACGTTAACGCCTTTTGGAAAGGCACGGAAATGCATGCAGTCTTACCAGTCTTAGCATTGGGGGATGTCATCAGGAAGGGAATCTTGGACACAGGGGCAAGATTGAGTGTTCTAAGTCACGTGGTACTCCAAACTTGGGGCAACCCACCGGTCGAGACTACTAGATTTAATATCACACTGGAAAATGTAATGAAGATGAAGCCGTTCGGAGTGTGGAAAAATTGACTAGTCATTAAGGGAGATTTGAGGTCTCAAAAATGCCTTGTAAGTGATCCTAGAGAGAGAAAAAATTTTAAGAAATAAAATCATTTAAATTTTTTTTAAAGCATTTATATTTTGGTAAGTAAATATATAAAATTTTGTTAATAAGTCATTGTCGTGATATTCTTGTGGTCCCATCAAACCTAAAAATCTAGGCCACTGTAAAGGTGACAAAGATTGATATAATGAAGATCTTACTCATCCTCATTAAAGTGAAAACTAATATTTAATTTGAATTTTTTTCGACATTTGATTAATTCCCTTCATTCTCACTCCCTTCTTTCTTTCCCATCTTTACTAGTTTCTTCTTTGTTTTCCTTCTTATTTCTAATTTGCATAGTTTTTCAATCCAATCTTCTAATCACATCCTTAGCTATGGATCGGTCAGTGTAGCTCTAGTAAAAGACCTCTCTATCATCTTCATATTGAGTTTGATAGTGAGTATGAACCAATAAGGAAGAGAACAAAACCCATTACTATTACAGAGTCTATGAAACATATACTCATGTTTGAAGGAAAGAAGAATCTTGATCTTTGGTTGGATGGTAGGCTATATCCCAAAGATCCTAGCAAAAATAATACTCTGCCTTTCTATAATATCTCTTCATTATTGAGGTTCATTAAGGTGATGGTTATAATGGGTTTCTGGGCTATATACTTAACTTGGTTGTAGAAAAAGATGTTCTCAATTATGAGAACCATCTTCTATCAAAACATAACAATGAGTTGTTATAGAAGCTAAAGGGTTGTCAACAGAGGATTCATTCATTGGAGAAATGCATCAAATCTTATCAATGAAAGAAAACTATTTTAGGCCTTTGAAATCGACAAAAGGCTCTTAAAAATATTGAGAGTCTCAAATGAGGAGGAAGTGGTTGCAGTAAAAGAATCCAAGAAGCAATGTATATTTTGTTCACTTTAAAAACATTTAATATGGCTTTTTTATAATTAATTGTATTGATTTGTGATGTCGATTTTGTTTAGGTCTCTTCTTCAACCGAATGCAAGTGAAAGAGATTCTTTAAAAGCATCTCAGTTTTATTATCATCTTCTTCCTTCAGTAGTTTCAAAAGATTTCTTGGAGAAGAAGAAATTTAAATAGGCAAAGAAAAAATGCTTGGATTCATTTATAAAGAATCATTCTTTGGATAGTGAGTTAGTGCAGAAGACATTAGATAGTATTAGTATCAGTCAAGATACTTATATACAACTTTTCTAGCTTTTACAATCAAATATGAAGCAAGAACAAGTACACAATTGAATACTTCCAAGGCCATCTGTGGTTAGAATTATCAGACAGAGAGTGAATAACAAAGTGATAGAGATTTTGGGTGAGCCTTTCCATATCAAAGCTAGCTTCAAGGGCAAGAAAAAGGAAGTTGTATTCAATGAATTTAACAATATTTTCCTTGACTTGCCCACCCTACAATGTTTAATGATTAGATTATATGACTTGTCACTAGAAGAGGCACAAGGAGTGGCTAGATTTGTGGTTAAACTTGATGAAAGTGCAATTTTGAAATGCACAAACTAGAGAGGATCTCTATTATCTTGATGAGTAGAGCAATTTCATCATATCATTGCAATCACTCAATGTCAGTTAGTGTTCAATCAGAGTACAACATCTTGTTGCTAGGAGCATTCGAAGTAGATATAGAGGATTTTGATATATTGTATTGGGTTTTTCATTGAACACTAATACCTAATGTTATTAAGAGACAACAAGCAGGAGAAGAGCTATTTGTTGAAGGATTTGGGAACTAAAAGATTGAGTGGCACATAGCTAGTGACTTAAAGACACTCAAATTGTAATGTCTCCCCCCCCCCAGTGACCCCTGTGCCCCCCCCATAGGAACTCCCCCCCTTTAATTTTTCAAATTTTTTTATCTCTCCCCCTGCTGTGTGCATGGCGGGGAGGGAGAGAGAGAGAGGGAGTGATGTGTGGAAGATGGGGGGGCATGTAGCCCCCCCATGTGGCGGGAGGCGCCGTCCTCCCCACCTTATAAAGACCACCCCCCTCCCTCCGTTGGTACAGGCCCCCCATCTTCTGTGTAGGTGGCCCCCCTGCTGGCCGTGAGCAACCACAACCCCCCCATTCATTCGATAGCTATGCACCCCTTTTGACGTTCGATCAGTAGACCACCCCATGTGCTCAGCAAGAGAGAGAAGAGGAAGAAGGGAGAGGGGGAACGAGAAGAAGAGATAGAGGAGAGGAGAAGAAGAGAAGGAGAAGAAGGGAAAGAAGGAGAAGGAGAGAAAGGGAGAGAAGAAGAGAAGGAGAGAGAGAAGACAGAGGGAGAAGAAGAAGAGATAGAGGAGAGGAGAACAAGAGAAGGAGAAGAAGAGAGAGAGTGAGGAAGAAGGAGATGAAGGAGGAGAAGAGGGAAGAGAGAGAAGAGGGAGAGAAGAGAGAGAAGGAGAAGAAAATGAGAAGAAGAGAAGGATAAGAGGAGAGAGAGTGAGGAAGAAGGAGAAGAAGGAGGAGAAGAGGGAAGAAAGAAAAGAGGGAGAGAAGAGAGAGAAAGAGAAGAAAAGGAGAAGAAGGGAAAGAAGGAGAAGGAGAGAGAGGGAGAGAAGAACATAAGGAGAGAGAAGGAAGGGGAAGAGGAGAATAAGAAGAAGGAGAGGAGAGGGAGAGAAGAAGAGAAGGGGAGAGAGAAGAGAGGAAGGGAAGGAGAGAGAGAGAGGAAGAATAAGAAGTGAAGAAGAAGTAGAAAAGGTAGAAGGAGAGAAGAGAGAAGTAGAAAAAGAAGAAGAGGAGGAAGGAGAGAGAGAAACAAGGAAAAGTCGGACTTCAGTTCGATCCTAGTGGGAACGGCCAGATAAGTTCCATTGCGGGCTAGACTCGAGAGACCCTAGTTGGCAAACCCCGTGTCATTCCATCGGAGTGCCAGGCGGTGTCTTCTAGATATATCTCTCGATGGACTGCTAAGACGTGTCCCGCGATTGGAGAAGCGGGCATGTTATAGTTCGTATCAGAGCAAAACTTCATAATGATACATGATTGATTAATGTCTGGTTCATAGACATATCCTAAACAGAAATAACCTAAGTGATATGGCTTGATTGTCAAGCACCTTCTGTACCCACGAATGTTGACATGCAAGAGAAGAAGTTCATTCTGAAACAAATTAAGCCACCCAAGTTTGATGGCAAGGGAAGGACTGTTCAAGCTGACGCTGAGATCTAGATTGAGTCCATGGAGGACTATTTTGAGGCAGTAGGAAGAACTGCACCTACTAATCAAGCCATGCTCGCCAAACTTAAGCTTACAGTCAAAGCGAGACTTTGGTGGAAACAGTGGTGCAGAGACCAAGCGATCTCGGAGGGGACAGTCACTTGGGATAAGAAGCTGTGCGAGGGAGGTATTTGCCACTTGTGAGAAGAGAGAGGGAGAAGAAGAAGAGAGAGAGTGAGGAAGAAGGAGAAGAAGGAGGAGAAGAGGGAAGAGAGAGAAGAGGGAGAGAAGAGAGAGAAGGAGAAGAAAATAAGAAGAAGAAGAGAAGGAGAAGAAGAGAGAGAGTGAGGAAGAAGGAGAAGAAGGAGGAGAAGAGGGAAGAGAGAGAAGAGGGAGAGAAGGAAAAGAAAAGAAGGAGAAGAAGGGAAAGAAGGAGAAGGAAAGAGAGGGAGAGAAGAAGAGAAGGAGAGAGAAGGAAGGGGAAGAGGAGGAAAAGAAGGAGAGGAGAGGGAGAGAAGAAGAGAAGGGTAGAGAGAAGAGAGGAAGGGAAGGAGAGAGAGAGGAGAGAGAGAGAAGGAGAAGAAGAAGTAAAGAAGAAGCAGAAGAGGTAGAAGGAGAGAAGAGAGAAGTAGAAAAAGAAGAAGAGGAGGAAGGAGAGAGAGAAAGAAGGAAAAGTGGACTTCAGGTCGATCCTAGTCGGAACGGCCGGATAAGTTCCGTTGCGGGCCAGACTCGAGAGACCCTACTTGGCAAACCCCGTGTCATTCATTGGGAGTGACGGGCAGCATCTTCTAGATATATCTCTCGATGGATTGCTAAAACTGTCCTGCGATTGGAGAAGCAGGCACGTTACACAAATGTATGTATCAAAGGGATTCAACTTTAGATCTCCTTGCCTATATTGCATATCCCCAGCCATAGATTTGAAATCAAGAGATTGGAATAGAGCTCCCTCTAGGCACAAAAAGCATCCACAATTCGTAGATCCACAGTTGATTGCGATGAAAAGGGAAATCTGCTTTCCAGTTCTTGAACTTCTCATCAATAAGACTAAACCTTGTTTGCTGCAAAGTTTTTCTAGCAGCATTGGTAGCATCCACTACATCACTATAATGGACAAATTCCTCAGTCTCTAGGCCTTCAACATGTCCATCATAATACTCCCTATAATCTTTTAGTTTGTCTTGAAGTTTCTTCAAGAGCTCTTCCAAATCAAAAGGAACATTAAGCATATCTCTTATGTAAAAAAAATTGGATGAATTTTCAGTTGCATGGAGGAAATCAAAGGTATCCTCCAAATCCTCTTCCTCCATTCCCTCAAGAGAAAACTTCCTTTTAGTCATCTTGATTACTCACAGATCCCTAGGAGACTATTGCTACTTGGAGTGTTCTACCATGGGAAGAAGTTTTGAATAGAGAAGAGTTGCTGGTCCTACGCATCTTTTCTTACAAATATATGACAGTTTACAAGGGATTGTTATAAAAGTAAGCATGTTTGGTATATAAGAGCAAAGGTCATGAAGTATATATTGGGCAATTGTATGCAACCGACAAGAATGGACAATAGTGGGGGCTTGGACATTGAAGGAGAGGAGGTGCATGTAACTGTAGTAGGTGAAGCTATGCCGTCAACACCCAAGGCAACCAAAGCATCAAAGAAAGACAAAAGGACTCCTAAAAGAAGTAGCTTTGCCTCATTGCTTCTAAGCCCATGTGTGTAAAAGTCATGGAGATGGCTGATAAAAATTTGCCACAAAATTCGTACATGTATTTTATATTGATAGTAAAGAGATATTTTCTTCAATATCTTGGCATTGTATATTCTTCTCTCTCCTTGTTGATATCTAAAAAATATATGTTGTAAATGTTTAATAATTAAGAAGTGGAATCAGATATACACCTTATAAGTGGATATAATATGATATAAAAATTACTTACTCGTTTGTTATTAAGTTGGAACACAAATGAGCATGGGAGTTCAATATCTTCATTTTGTAAATCCATCCTCACATGATGTACTGTACATGATGATCTAGCCTTTAGGATTGCAATAATGTCCTCATTGAACCAAACATCAAGATCCACTATAGGATCTTTGCTAAAATTATCAAGATTTTGGTCTAAAAAGCAACCAGACTACCACCAACATAAGGCCATCTATTATAATAAAAGCACAGAATGAAATTTTGAGTGGCAATCATATATTTACAAGCTAGAATCTTGATCTATCTTACATATAATTTTTCCTTCTATTCTAGTGTTCCATCCCTCATCAACAAATTGTATGACATGATCATATGAAAGCACTCAAAGCTTGAAAAAATGGGAAAAGGAAGGGGGATATTGATCTCCATTGGTTGCGCTGTATGGGGACAATATAAGAATGATCATAAAAGAATATTCCATTCTCTGCAAGCTTTGTCTTCTCTCTACATTTGTACATTTCTTCTCCAGTCAAACCATGCATCACATGAATAACATCAACAATAGACTAAACCAATTTTCATTCCTCAAGATCAGAGGGATAGACATCTACAAGACAAACAAACAATTGTTATAATAGAAAACCTTAAACCAAATTCAAGAAAAGAAAGACTTTAAGAATCAAATTCTTAAAATTTGGTCTATACACATTGGAAGACTTGAAGTTCCAAGTTCCAAATATAGCTCTCTATGCATAAACACATATTGCACCAATATCTTTTTTATGCTATTCTTATTTAGTCCAAGCTTGAAATCTTGGATTCTACCCTTCCAAGGAGAAATGAACAAGCTCTCATATCTTTGCATTTTTCCACATTTTGCATGTTGCATGGTGATCTAACTACTTTTGCTAATGATTGTAGGAATCCATCTTCCATCTTTTTGGAATGAGTTAAACATTGATATGGATGTGATTTGGGAGCTTGGACGCCTTGTTGAAGATCCAATGTTTGTATCCATAGCACACATAGAGAGAGAGAGAGAGATAGAGAGAGAGAGAGAGAGAGAGAGAGAGAGAGAGAGAGAGAGAGAGAGAGAGAGAGAAGACTAGGCTACCACAAAGGAGAGAAAAACACGAGAAGGACAAAAGAAAGGAGGGGAAAAAATATGTGCCAAGATTTTTACTAATTTGAATTTATAGTAATTAGTATATCATTAAATAAAAGTGGTCGGGACTATATAACATTGATGCAAATAGTATCATAATCACAAATATAAGAGGCTAAAAATAGAAATTGATAATACAAATTCCTAATATTATTATATATATATCTTTTTGTAAAGTATTTTTTTGCATTTTTTAAAATAGAAGTTCTGTTACACGGAGGCTTTACTCCTATTGATCTAGAGCACTCTCTTTCTATCTCTTAAAAGGAATTTTCAAGACCTCAAAACTTCCCTAATGGAAGATTGTCGGGATTCAGTTCTTTGTAGATTTCATAGTCATAAAGGGAGTAGACTATGACATCCTGCTAGGCCGAACCTAGATGCGCAATGCGAGAGTCATAGAATACTTGGGCAACAGTCTTATCTTCTTAGGAAATCAAACAAAAGATGTGAGAGTAGAGATGGACACTTGGAAGACTACGCCAGTCGACCTAAACACCATCTCCACCATGCTGAAGGGCAATGGATAGACTAGGGGATCCTATGGAGCTCTTACAAAGGATATCCCATGCCTCTAGGACAAGTGAGACTCGATGCACATTCTTGCTACCACCGATGCACCGTTCTTAAATACTGAGGAGTACAAACAGTCTGCATGATGACTATGAGTCTACGTGGGAGACCCACTCAGGATCTCTTAACTTAAGCCACTTCAAGATCTCTTGGATAAGCTTGAATGGCGATGGTACAAGGTACATGATTTGAACTTGAATTACAATTGGGACTTACTTCTTGACCAACAAGAAGGGAGTAGTCAGAATCAAGAGAATCACGAGCATCCTAATGAAGTCAGCTCCGATGACGAGTATGGGATTGTTGTTCCTTTACTAGTGAGAGCAAAAATGAAATTGATATCCTAGAGTATGATATTGAGGAGTATGTAATTAAACAAATAAAAGCAGACCCCAGACCACGCAAGCAGAGTGCACTTAGAGATGGAGTCAAATGTGAGGATTGCAATCGAACTTGGTTGGAGCACATGGGTGCAATTAACTATGAGCACGTAGGCCTAGCCCCGCCAAATGATGCACCACTATTGCAAACAAACTCACCTTGTGAGCTACAACTGCCTGGGGAGAGCCCATCTTCTAGCAAAGACAGAGAGTTTGATTTTGAATCAGAAGTCAGCTCAGATAGTAATCCTAAAATACCTCGGCCTCTCAAGACTAGATGCACTAAGGGGGAGCTACACGTTCACCTACGATGCCGAGGATTAAGGGAGGAACGGCAAATGCTGAGCAAAGAAACATGGATAGAGGAACAAGAAAAACTGCAAGACCTACCAAAATAGTTCACGAATTTCAAAAAGGGAGATAGAGTGGTGATCTTACTGGGAGTCAAATGACAAGGGCAAGCAAGCAAACCCATCAAGGGACCCGCCAAGGTCAAGGAGGTCAATTTACCCAGGGAGGGGGAGACCCCACGACCTGTCTTTATAGCCAATGATTTGGCTAAGCACGATAAGGCAAGTCTCATTACTCTCTTACAAGAGTATGTAAACATCTTTGCTTGGTTCCTGGAAGAGCTCAAAGGGATAGACCCGAGTGTAGTGACTCACAACATACCCATGACACCTGACGCAACATCGATCAAACAATGATCACATCCCATAAACCCAAAGCACGCTCACGCTGTTAAGGAAGAAATTGAAAAATTGATGAGAGTGGGATTCATCTACGAAATTGAACACATAGACTATGTCTCGCCCATAGTCATCGTCCTAAAGAAAAATGGGAAGATTTGAGTGTGTACAAATTACAAGAAGGTAAATGCAACTACAAAAAGAGATAATTATCCACTACCATACACCGAGCACATGTTAGAGAGAGTGGCTGGCAAGGAGGCCTACGATTTCTTGGACGGCTTCTCGGGATACAATCAGGTGCAAGTGCATCCTAATGATAGGCATAAGACATCATTCACCATTGAATGGGGAGTCTTTGCCTACATAGTCATGCCTTTTGGATTGACTAACGCACTAGAAACTTTCCAACAACTGATGTGTACAATATTCAAAGACATGTTGAGGAAGGAGTTAGAAGTCTTCGTGGAGGACTTGTGCGTTCACTCTGGTTGGCAAGAACACTTATGCAGGCTTCGAGCGGTCTTTGAACGATGTCGGTTGTACTACCTCTCATTGAACCCCTTGAAATGCCAGCTCTCGATGAATCATGGATGTATCCTAGGACGTGTGGTGTGAAAGAATGGCATTTCCACAGATTTCTTGAATATCAAGGTCATTGTCGATCTTCCACCCCCTGCTGATTACAAGGGTGTTCAGTGCGTACTATCGACGGTTTGTGTTAAACAACACATTGCTTGCTAGACCTCTATATAAGCTATTGATTGTATTTGAATGGATTGCGGAGTGCCAACACCCTTGGAAATGCCCAAGACATAACAAATGTAATCCATTGTGAGTAGTGTTGATAAGGATACTTGATTGTAGACTACACATGAGTTTCATGAGAGCTTATGGGCTGGACATTAAGTTTTTCAGGATACATTTAAAAATATCGAAGAGAGATATTAGTGAAAATAGATGTATATCGATGTCTTATAATTTGTGGAGATTTGCAGTATATATTAGATATATTCTTCTATGAGAAAACATCTCGAGGGAATCACTAAGTAATAAAATGACCACTTTTCCTTTAATAAACTTATAGATATTTTCCAAATTGTGATTTAAAAACCCTTTTGTAAATGTAATCCTGTAAATTTTACTAAATTAAATAACTCTTTTGTTGATCGCGTATGGTATACTTACATTTTTTTAGGTGCCCCCACCCCCTTGTCCCCCACGAGGAAACCATGATGATTTCCATCCTACTTACCTTCTCTCTATGCATTATAAGGAGATTATAAGTGGGTCGTGGATCTAGTGAACATTCTTATGGGATTATGGTAGATGAGATATATTGCACTTGCACATGAGGAGCTCACAAATCAAGTTAAAGGCTAAGCTTTGAGGAAAAAAGAAGCTAGTGATATATGCAAGTTCTTATTGGAGGATGTGATATGTCGTTATGGTTGTATGTGTAAGATCAAAGTTGATATAAGAGAATTCCATGTTGATGAATCTAGAGATCTCTTTTGTAGAATGGTGATCAACATTGCAAGTAAATTGTTATATAATGTTGAAGGGAACATAAAGAATGGAAGTGGTCATCCACTAATTATTAAGACATTAAAAAAGACATGTGGAGGAAAGACATACAAGTGGCCACGATTAATTCCACATGCTTTATGGGCCCATTACACGTCATAATGCTACAATAGAATATATATAAATAGAGTTAATGTATAGGCAAAAGCCGATCATGCTAATAGAGGAAGTGATTGATAGATCGCATGTACTACCATGGGAAAAATTGCTCAACAAAGAAGACTTGCTAACTCCAAGGATTTAACAATTGGAGAGGAGACCAGGGGATGTAGTGCCTCAAGTTTAAAAAATGAAAGAAATAAACCTATGAAACAAATATAGAGCTGATAAGAGCCACAAACTTCAACCACTAAAATTCGTAGAAGAAAGAGAGTGCATACTTATCTATGACAATAGCTCAAATAACAAGCATAGTACTATCAAAAAGGTCTCAAAGACATAATTCTTCCTTACCTCCTTGTCATGAAATAGAGACTCAGTGTGAAGAAAGACCATAGGAAATACCATTTATTCAAAGACATTTCATGGAGTTTTTACACGATTTTCTAGGAGAAAATTTGGTCTTCGAGATAGTTCAAGTATTCAATATTATGTTTGAATGACTTGATGATATTTTTGGATGGATCTAAATACACTCAATGTTTTCTCTTGAGTGCTACAAGTCGACAAGGTGGAAAAATATCAAAAAGTGACATGTTTATAAAAAAGAATATTTATGACTATATCTGATGAATTTTGTAATTTTTCCTACATTTCCCTGTTAATCAGTTCTTTTGGCTTTGTTTTGAGTACATCAATAACCTTATTTTAAGTTCATATGAGAAAGTTATAGCAAAACAAGTTATAGCCACACATACGACCTACACAAAAGAAAACAAATTCAAGAAAATCGCTAAAATAAATAGGGGGAAGCTTGATTGTCGTTGTTCAAATCATATGGGAGGAGTAATCTAAGAGTCTTTAGAATAATGTGGAATGCTCATTTAAGAGATTTCTAGACATTCATTGCTTGCTCAATGAGTCATACTGTGATACAATATGATTATATTGCATATGATGCTCTCGATTGAGAGCTTTGTGTCAAAGAACTAGAATTTTTATTTTTGATTGCCATAGGTAATTAAAGGTAGGATTCTAAGTTGAAAATATGGATCTTTTGAAGGGAGACTTAGGGTAGTTTGATACATATAGGTTGCTTTGATTCCAAATTGATTTATGCATGGTTGAAGCCTTATCTTGGATCTGAATTACATTTTTTTTAGCTTCAATTGATGTATTGCAAATACATATTTTGGGCTAAATTAATTTTCTTTTCTCTAAGCTATCATCTCACATTAATTGTTTGAAAGGGTTATATATGCTATACTAGATTCTAGTTAAAGCTTATTGCATAATAGGTACAAATTGCAGTTGGAATCCTGACTATTTGTTGTGTTTCAACTACAATTGTTCTTGGATTGAAGCATGAATAAATAGCCCAATTTTAATATTAAGATGTGATCATATTGGTAGATATGGAAAGCATGAAAAATAAACCAGCAAGTAGGCCTCTAAAGCATATCCATTATTATGGAAAAAAGTGGAAGGCCTAGTTGATTTCAGTAGAGCTTTTGCATTATTATGAAAAAGATAGAAAATTTTGGGTGGATATTAGGAGACTTTAATGAGATATTAAAAAGAGGATTCTCTCTAGCTTCTCCAAAGCATAGAGTTGTGTCTCCTCTTGAAACAACAGCGGAGGGGATTGAATGGATAATCAAAATGAATTTATCATAAGAAAGGTCTTGAAGAGTAGAATCTAAATGTGTAAGATCCAAAAAATGTTTCATTAGTTTGCAAAGGAAAAAAACAAATGCCACTATTTTCACTTTTCAATCACTAAAAAGCATTAAAATTAGGGCCCCTATACATGCTTTAACTCTCTTGTCTTCTTTTTCTTTGGATTCTCTTGCTTCCTTTCTATGTTGTCTTCTTGCTAGAATCTCCATGATTTAGGCTAAGATGTCTAATATCTCAATGTCTTTTGTGAATCTAATGTGAAAGCTTATAGAAGCCTTTAGTAAGATGCATGACAGTACAAGCTCTGCAAATGATGTCAAGCAATTGTTACAAACTTTTGTATCCTATCTACAACAATGTCAATAACAATAGCAGTTGGATTATGTTTCTAATCATGAAGCTATTGTATTAAAGGTTTGTAAGCTATGGAAAGAAATTGAAAATTTTTAATGGAAGAAATATTTCCAATAATTTGAAGGTCTATGCTAAAAAGATGGATTTTTATGGGGTTTCTCCATACAAGATGAGCCAATACTTTGTGCAACTTACAGTACATGAGATGAAGTTGCGCATAAATGAAATTTGTGCAAAATATGTTGTTTTGGATGAGTTCAAGAAAGCTTTAAATAATGATTTCCTTATAGAACATACATATTTAGTGACTCAAAGGACTTTTATGGATTGGGTTACAAAAACATACATACTAGACAACAACATGCTCTTAAAACGAAGAAGACGTAGTTATTCTTATAAGTTACATATCTTGCTCTACAATTAAGCTTAAATGAGCTTTTGAAAGATGAGACTACTGAACAAGACTTAAAGACTAGTTGTCATAATGTTAAGGATGTTGTCTCTATGCTAATAAAGAGATATAGGAGACATGCAGATACATGTTGGGCCTATGTCTATGGTTACAAGTAAGGTCACAAAACTTGGAGGAAAGTAACCTGTTTCCATAGCTATTTTAGTTAAATTGGATGTTATAAAGGAAATGGTTGAGGTTATGCATGTGATCTGGAGTTGAAATTTTGAAGGATGGAAGAAAACGATCTATCTCTTTCACCAAGTGCCCTGATACTAGGGATTTGTATGTAGATATATTGGCATGACAAGGGTAACAAAATCTTGTGGATCCTTGATAATAGCCCTAAGCTTACAAAAGATTCTTAGGGACTGCATTCTATGTAATGCATGGGTTGTGACATAATCAATGGTGGTATTTTGCAAGTGAGTGTGCTTAGTTTGAGAAGTTTAAAAGGTATGTGAGGATTTTCTTAGCCACCACTACCACTGTGTTGTGGTACTAATAGGAGTTTTCTTGCTTGCATAGTCATCTAGAAGTTAGGTCAATAATATCATGTCCTTGGCTAGTCGGCTAGGTGGAATGTTGCAACTACTCAAAAAGGATCTAAGTTATCCATTCCTAGAGGAAAATGTGGTGATCACACGAGTATCAACCAACTAAAAGTGAATTCATTTATCAACCTAGTTGAAATTATAGTCAATTAGACACTTGGTGCATCCCAAAAGAATCTATATACCTCCTCCTTGAGTATTTGGAAGAACATAGAAGAGGCACAAGATATTTTCTGTCACAATCATGATTGTTAGCTTACATCAACCTAACAAGGTGCATGGTCAAGGACATTGAGCTTTCCATTAGTGCACTACAATGAGGGTCGTCCTAGCTTTTTCCAATAATAGTATGGAAAAGTATTATAATTAGATCTCTCATCAATAGCATCAAATATCATTGAATGGGCTATGGTGAGGTGGATTAGCTATCATTGAATGGGTTGTAGTGAGGTGGATATGAAGATATTGAGCCCAGATCAAAGGTTCATCATCTGACTCAATGCTACTAATGGTCACTCATACATCTACAACTTTTGGCTTGGTGGTTGCTTGGGCATAGACACAAGTAGGGTCAAGCATTGGTGCTGCTTAAACTACTCATAGAACATTTGTCATATACACACCATAGGAATTTTCATATTTATCATCGATGGTTCATGCTAAGGGTGTCAAGGCAAATAATACTTTCGAATTCTGCCCTGCTATTCAAGTGGCTAATGGGTTGGCCATCTACAGTTTCCAACTCCACATTTCGTGTCCTATCATTGATCACATGGACACAAAAAGTTCCAAGGCCTCATAATTTGAGTTTTTTCTTGTGTCCTTTAATTGAATAAAGTAGGACAAGATCCCCCTTGTTGAAGGAGAATTATTTGATATACTTGTCAAACCAGGCCTTTTATATGGCCTTCTCTGCAACTAGGGCAGCATGAATAGCTAGCACTCACATTTCACTCAATTACTTGAGCTTAAGCAACCAATGTTGCCATGCTTTAGTGCCTTTTAAGCATTCTTGAATGGCAATGCATAGACTAGGGTTCAAGAATTCCATAGGAATAAGGGGATCATTGCCATATATCAAATGAAATGGGGTTTGTCCCATGGCAATCTTATAGGTCGTGCGATAGGCCCCAAGAGATTCCATAAGCTTGTGATCCCAGTTAGATCATAAAATTGAGACTGGTTTCATCAAGACACCAACAAATACTTTGTTTGGTAGCTTCTACCTAACCATTTTCTTGAGGACAGCATGGCCTAGATTTGCAATGGATGACTAGGAATGTGGATAGAAGGTGATGGATTACCTCATTCAAGAAGTCTATCCCTTAATCATTGACCATCTCAATGGGAAATCCAAATCATGTGATGACTTGCTTCCAAGGAAACTAAGCATTGGTTGGGGCATCATTTTTATAGGTTGCCCTTGCTTTTATCCATTTTATCATATAATTAGTGGACATGATAATGTATCGAGCCTGTGAGTACTAAGAAGTTGGGCTGATTCGTACCATGAAATCTATTCCCACTTTCCAAAAGGTTGGTGGGAAATAACTAGTATAAGCTCCATTTTGTCCATGTGGATAGGTAATTTAGTGCTCATCACACTACTTGAGAAAGTGACTAGCATCCTTGAGTAGCATATGCCACCAAAGTTGGGCTTGAAGCACTTTTCTAATTTTGCCAATTGCATCAAAGTGTTCTAAAGCAATATTAACATGTGTCTCTTCCAACACAGCTTCAATTTCATGCTAAAAGACATATCTTTTCAGGAGACTATCATGTCAGAAGTTGTACAATTGACTGGTAATTACGTTGTCGTGCCACTACACAGACACAGTGTGAAAAAATCTAGAGTGCATTGTTATTTGTCTTTCTTATTGATCTAGGGAGCAATGCCATATTAGTCATTGGTGTCAGTGTCCTAGTGTGGATGGTTTTAAAATACTAGATTTTTGGACAAGTTTAGCCTATTTTTGATATTTTAGATATTATTTCTTGTAAGTATCGAAAAGCTATAGACAACTTCTAGAATAGAATGTCATGTAAAGGAAAGAAAGTGGCTTTTAGCCATTTTTTAGGGATTTTATGCAAAAAGAAGGATTGACGAAATTGCACGATGCGCGATCGCAGTTTATAGGCAGCAAACAACACTCCAAGAACTAGGAGAAGAAGAAGGAGTGATATGGGAGAATTCTAACTAGGTGTCTTAGTATTTTACACCTCTTTTGGAGCCAACGAAGGCATTAGATTGGCGATCTAAGCAGCATAGAGGAAGCTATTTTTTAATGCACATTTTTGGTTTACAAGAGATTTATCTTCTCAGGATGCAGAAATAAATTTCAAGCTTAACCTCTATGAGTATTCTTCTACATCTTCTATTTCTTTAAACCCATTCTCTTCTGTCTACTTCTCTTCCTGAATCTCCCTTCACCCTACTATCTCTTACCCCTGTGTGGTAGACTTTCGACCCCAAACGCTCTTAGGTAAACCCGACGTGAAAGTCGATAGCAAGTGTGTAAAGATGGGGGATTCTGCATGTTCAAGTGGTGGTGATGCTTTACAATAGATGATTGCTTTGTTGCAACAACAACAACATCAAAACAGTTGTTGTTACAACAACAGATGCAAACTCAACAGGAACCAAAAAGTGTTGATTCCTTAGCTATGAATGCATTGTAGGAAATGGGACAAGAATTGAAGCAGTTTAAGGGTCAAAATGTTTATGAAGAAAATATATTGTTTCATGGGGTACTGCAATATGCATGGAGTTGATATTTCTCCTGTTTGGCCATGCATGCATTGAATGATTGGATTAATCACCTACATAAAAGAGATGTTGATTGGGCAGCTTTTAAGAAAGCTTTGAGAGAAGAGTTTTTCTTAAAAGATGCAGGATTGGTAACTAAAAAGGCATTTACAGATTCGATTGAAAAGCCCAATAAAGGGTTGGATGCTACAGCTTTGCTCTATGAATTTGAAAGTTAGTATGTGCAATTGGATGCCGATGAGAATCAATCATTGGAGAGTCAAAAATATGATTTGTTTTTTAAGGTTGCCGATCTTGTCTTGTAGGAGACATTGAGTGATCATTTAGAAGATGCCTCTTCTGAAACCAGACTGAAATCAGATTGGGCTAATGTAACTGAGGCAGTGCATATGTTGGTAAAGAGAAAGCAAATGAAATTAAGATGGGGCACATGCACCACACCTACTAGTTCTCAAAAGGGGGATAAAATTGTAGCCAAGGCACTTGTAGCTATGGCGGAACAACCGGCTATACGTGTTGGCCCGGTTGTTAAAGGTGATACTATGGATTAATTAATCAAAGGCATGCATGATTTGAGGCTAAATTTGATAGAAATCTATGCAAAGGTCAAAAATTTGGATATTAAGGTAGAAGAGAAGGGTCAGGTAACAGCCCAAAGACCGTACAAAGAAGAATACAAGATGAGATGCATTTGGTGTGAGAGTTTACAGCATGAAAAGTGAGACTGTATAGCTTACCATGAAGCGGAAGCAAAAATGTTAGTCTTTTGGAAAGATGGTAAAATACATACAATAGAAACTAGTCTTCCAATAGAGCCATATTTTGGAAATGGTGGTATGTATATGAGGTTGGAAGAGATGGCTGCAAGGAGAGCATTTGTTGCCATAGATGTAGCCACATACGGGTTGAGAATTGAAAGGACTAATGAAGCTCATAAAGGAGGCATGGCTAATGCAAAATCTCACAGATTTCATGGAAAATGGAAAAAGAGCAAAGTCTGAATTGGCTGATGCAAGTCAGAGTATACACGAGAAAACAAGATGGAGTAAACTAGTGGATTCATTTTCAACCTATGCTTATTTGGCTAAATTTCATAATCAAGAAGCTCTTGTGGAAGAAAAGAGAAGAAGAGATTAGGACACTTCTGGTCCTTCCTCTTCATGCCCATCTAAACACATGACACAAAATAAAATGGAGCAATAGAAATATGCTGAAAACCTGAGCATGTTATGGAGGATGCATCCCAAGAGAATAAACAAGAAGGAAAGAAAAGGGGCAAGTAGCCTAGTTATAGGTTACAATCGGATCTTGAGAATGCCACAAACCTTAAAAAGGTCCTCGAAGATTGCATACTTAGCAATGGAGTGGAATTCACACTTGGTGAAGTTCTTGGAATTGCAAAGTGTGAATTTCATGATGCAATCATTGATAATGTGAAATGAAAAAGATAGTTTGATGGTGAAGTTTTGCAAGCATTGATGCAGGTTGACAAAGACATAGAGAAACAACTTCAGAGGGAATATGATGATGCATGTAATGCTAATTTGGGGTAGGTTGACGTTGAAAATGGGTTAAATGGGAGTGTAGACAGCAAGCTTGTGGTGGCTAAAATTGGTCTTATGGATAGCACTAAGCATACGTAGAAGGCTATGTATAATAGGGATGTCCATCAACTAGTACATGAAGAAGAATATGCTCATTTTATTCCAAGAAATCATTATTTACAAATGCATTGGGCTTGTGCTACAGCAAAGACAATTGTTAAAGTTGGAGAAAGAGAGATTCCTTGCATAGCTCTCTTGGATCATGGTTCCCAAATCAATGTTATGGCATGCAGCTTGTATGAGAATGGAGGTTGGACGATTGATGCAGATCCGGGATGGCACTGTTAGAAATAAAGCTCCACCCGTCAGTTTGTCTTGGTGTATAACGGACATCTGTGACAGCTACTGTGTATAGCTATCTCCATGTGACTACATTAAATAAGTCGGGTTAGTAGTTAGTCAGTGACTTGACTAGAGTTAGTTAGTCTCTAGTTTACTTTACATTGTATTGTGTGGTGGTGTGTTATTTTTTTGCATAATGAAGAAAAGACCTTGAGAGCCTAAAGGCTCATGGATATGGTGTTTCCCTGTCTCTCTCTCTCTCTAATCTTTGAACATGGTATCAGAGCATTGCCAGATTGAGCTCTCTGGAGTAGGAGGAAGTCAAGAAAACTTGCAGGAGTGGAAGATCAAGGGTTCTAAAAGATCAAACAAGCTGTCACTGTGATGGAAGGTAGGCATTGTGTGATTTCCTACTCTATGGTTCAAGCTACTGCCTGTGGCTTGTTTAGAGCCTTGTGAAGGGGGTATTAAGCACTAGTGCGTGCTTCATCATCATCACCATCATCAAATCGAGGTGCTGGAGCAAAGGATAGATCTACGCAAACTGTGCCTATATTCTGCAGACATCTTCGTGGCTAAAAAACATCATATGCAAGTGATATGAAGTGGCTAAATTCCTGACATGAATCTGAAGCCCTCAAAGATACCCAGAAGCATCGATGGAGCAAAGGTATATGCCAGGAGGACATATGTACTTGATAAAATGCATTTGAGCTGAAGTTGCTCACTGAAATCATTTAGATATGAAATATGTTAATGGCTGAAAAATGTCATACACAGTAAATGACAAGCATTGTATCTTGCTGAAGCAATACATGTCACTTTGGAGCTTCTATCACCTATATGAACTGACATATGCATGCTGAATGTATGGAGGATTGAGGAAAGCATTGGATGCTGCTGAATATTCAAATCTGAACCTGAAATAAGTCTCTTGACAGTGCTTGGGCTGGTTGTGAATAGTCATGGTTATGAACAGTCATGTACTCCTTGACAGTGATTAATGAAGATAGGTTGTCTATGTCTACTCAAATGCTCATGTATTGAACTTGCCACTACAAAGTAAATGTATGACATGTCTTGAGGACTTTTGAAGCTAAAATACATCTTGGTTTCCAGAATATTGGTTGTTGGTGATCTGTAAGCAAATTTATGTCACTTATACTTGCTGGTTATGCACTGTTTTGTGCCTCTGTGCTTATGTCTTGACTGCCAAATGTACTAGCAACTATCTGGGAAGTTTTGGGACATGTATGACATGAATACCACTTATTTTTTACCTTGGAATTGCTGCTGGTTACTCACAGTTTATAGTGTTCAAACTGTATGTATTCACCCTGGCAGTGAGGTTGCAAAAGCTTAAGCTGAAGCAAGTACATAGCTTATGTATTGACAGTTATACCTACAGCTAAGACCACTTGTTTATGGGCTGTTTTGGGTTATAAGTGGGCTGAAATACCCTAGTTTTTTACTACAATTAATTGCAAAAAACAGTCATAAACTGTTGTGGACTGAACTTGGTCAGTGATACTTATCGACTTGCAGGGAGTCAGGCACTTGATAAACAGTCTATTACATCATGGCTAATGCACATGGGACTGACAATATCACTCAGATAGTTGGATAAAAGTTAGACAACAAGAACTTTGCATTATGGAAATTCAGGATGAAAAACTTTATGGTTGGCAGAGGTTATTGGGATCTATGTATAGGAGATGAGTTTTCCTGAGTTGCCTGCAACGAATCCAACTAATGAACAGAAAAGAGCTTATAGGCTATGGAATGAGAGAGCATGCAGGGTGCTGCATTGGTTTTCTCTATGTATATCTGATGCTATGGTAATTCAAATAACTGGATGTGAGACTCCAAAGGATGCTTGGGACATACTGATGAAAAATTATGGAACCATGACACATGTACGAAAGATCCAGTTGAAACAACAGCTCAACAACATGTCTAGGAATGACAGGAGCATCCAGGTGTATACCACAGAGATTAAGACCATAGTTGATCAACTTGCTACCATTGGCTCAAGTGTATCAGAAGATGATATGATTGTTGTTGCCTTGAATGGATTAGGGAAAGAGTACAAAGCTTTTGACACATCCATCTCTATTAGAGAAGAGCCCCCTACCTGGGAAGAGCTAGTTGCTTTGTTGTTGCATGAGGAGGTCAAACTTGGTTTGAATACAGGTTCCAGTGCATCTCAGAGTAGAGACACTATGTTATACTCTAGCCAGCGTGGCAAAGGATTTAGAGGTCGTGGTGACACTCGTAATGCTTATGGACAACAGCAGTAGCAAGGTAATTGGCATGGTGCAAATACACAAGGCCAACGTGGATCTGGCGGGTTTAGAGGTAGGGGGAGATCACCCCAAGGTAGAGGTGGTGGATCTGGTTCATGGTAGTCTTTTGATCAGTCCAACAGGGATAAAGATTTCCATTATTGTGGAAGGTATGGGCACATTGCAAAGGATTGCTACAAGAAGCAGGGAGATATGAAGGCAAAGGGTAGACAACATGGGCACTATGCATCTTCCAGTGGTGCTTATGATGAGCAAGTTGATAGACTCTTTTCCATGCAGCATGTATCCGAAAATGCATCGAGACATGATAGAGATGATAGATAGTACATTGACTCTAGAGCGTCAAACCACATGACACCGCATGGAGAGTGGTTTGATGAGATGGTTGTAGGTACACATGGTCATGTATGTACTAGGGATGACACCCAACATGACATAAAGCATAAAGGGATTGTTCCTCTCATGATGCCTGATGGCAAGAAGAAAGGCCTGCATGATGTATTACATGTACCGACCATAACAAAGAATCTTTTGTCTGTGGGTCAAATGGCAGAACAGAATCTGCAAGTAAGATTTAACAAAGATGGATGTTTCATTGAGTATGGAAATGGTTGCAAGCTAATTACGGAGGGCAAAAGAGATGGCAGGATGTTTACTTTGGATGTGACCATTCCAAGACTTAAGGCAGCCATGTTTGCTCATGATGAGAGTGCCATTCGGGATATAGAGATTTGGCACAAGCGGATTGGACATGTCAATGTACAAAAGCTGAAATCTATGCAGCAGAAGGAAGTAGTACTTGGATTACCTAAATTCAAGTATAATGACTTTGGTCATGTATGCCCTGCATGTCAGTTTGTGAAGCAGGCACGGTTTCCGTTCATGAGACATGTGAAAAACAACACTAGGCCTTTACAGTTGGTGCACTCTGATGTCTAGGGTCCTTCACATAATGCTTCTTTTGGAGGTGCACAGTATTATGTCTCATTTATTGATGATTTCAGCAAGTACACTTGGCTTTATGTTTTGAAGCATAAAGATGATGTGTTTGATGCATTCAAAGACTTCAAGAAGCATGCTGAAAATGAGTTGGGCTGCTACATATCCTATTTGAGATCAGATGGAGGAGGTGAATATGTCTCTAATTACTTTGACAGGTATCTTGCTAAATATGGGATCAGAAGATAGCTCACATGTAGCTATACACCGCAGCAAAACGGTGTTGCACAGAGGAAAAACAAGGTCCTGATGGAATCAGCTCTAGAGCTATGCTGAATGAGAACTGTCTGCCAAATGGTTATTGGGCTGAAGCAGTGATGACTACTGTCTATGTGTTGAATCGAACCCCTACAGCAGGGATTCATGATGTCACTCCATATGAGAAGCTGTATGGTCATAAACCTGATATTTCATACTTGAAGGTATTTGGCAGCATTGCTGATGGGACCTAAAATGGGCTAGCATTGGCTCATGCACTAGCCGGACCTCTATCATGCGCTCAACAATCCCACGGCCTCGCGGCCAGGAGCGTGGATGACACATACATCATCTTTCTAAACATCTTGTGTTTGTATCACGTATCGTAGTCCAACTCTAACCCAATTAACACTCCTCAAAGGGAGTCCCAGCACATTGCTAAATAGTTAGAAGTACAAACATAGGAGGTCCTCCCATAGCTGACTGCCGCTACCTCACTGCGACTCTCCTACATCTTGGGGATTGGCCCCTCGATGCGTTGCTAAACATATATAACACAATATCGTACACATTTCCACTCAAGGTACCAATTATTCGTATCCACGAATGTACCATTTTCTTGACTTTCTTTCCCTTAGACCCAACGCCTAGCCTACAGCTTGGACAACCTTACTCACTCAACGTTGGTCCTGTCTCTAGAAAGCAATTGCCATGCATCCAGGAGGTTTTGTCTGATACCTTTTATCATTTCTTTATGATTTATGCAAATAGTGAATGTCCACGTGCTCAAACAATTAAGAAAATCAACATTTGTGTTTAGTGCAAAAGCATTCTTTCAATGAATTTGACTATTGCTCGTATGCGGCATTGCATGAACCTAGCACTGAGAAACCCCCGTGCTACTAGGTTCTAGATTTTTTAATTATCGACCAACCTAAATGGTATGCATAAAAAACCAACAAGCTTTTCATCATTTCATTCAGCATTTAAACACTTTTTAAACACTCTACCCCCTCACCCATTTAGGTTGTGCATCGTTGATCGGTTTAGGGTTCATTTTTCACATTTTTATTGCATAAAAAAGCTATAAAAACTCACTAGAACATAAAGATAGGGCTGAACTGAGGATAAACCTCATACTTTAGACCCCCTATATATCCACAACCATGAATCTTATTTTTCCTTAATTTTCGGCACTCAAAATCTATTTTTCCCCTATTTTCCCCCCATTTTTCCTATTTTTCTTGTATTTTTTGCAATATTAAATGACTGAAAATACAAAATGAGTTGTGGGCTGTGGCCCTTAGGTTCATTTGCAGCAAAAACACAAATTTAGTTGGTGTGTCTTATTATATTTTCCATTTATATCTTAAAAACACCCAAATTTCCCATATTTCACGTGTTTTACGGGTTTTACACTATTAATTTCATCCACAACACTTATGATTTTCTGATTTTCTGATCATAAACAGTTGGAAGACATTGCAAACAACATCATAATGCATAATCATCCCATGGGAACAAACATTCATGAAGCAACTTGCATAAAACATCAATTTCCTTTGTAAAATGAGGTTACCGTTCTTTGCGGGTTGCGGGTTTTTATTTGTCATATCTCGGGACTGATTTCCAGCCACCATTAATTCTCATGACAGCCCACAATCAGCAATCTTCATCCTTCTTGAACCAGGGAGCAATCCGGTCTTCATTGGACAAGCATCCGTCATCCATTCTTCTTCTTCTTCTTCACCACATGAATCTGCCTTTAGGGGAGAGAGAGGGAGGAGAGAGAAATACTGAAATCAGAATTCTTCATAGAGACCACCATTTCTCGGGCGAGAGGCGGCGATATGATTGGCATCCAGGAGGGAAGCAAGGGTAATGATCAGTTGTAGTGGTTGTTTGTAGGCAGGGAGAAGCCCCATCCATCCATGGCGTGATTTTCGGCGCCCTCTGTTGGCCACGTTTTCTTCATCTCTCTCATCCCACGATTTGGTTGTTGCATGCCTTTTGGTTGGGGGGTTAAAATTTCCCCAAAGGGCACCCCCCCCTTTGGTCCATGTTGTGGCCACCCTTTCAAATCTTGACCATGTCTTGGCCATTTCCCCGTCCAGACTCCGAATTGAGTCCTGAAAAATCCTGGGCATCCGGCTCGGCATCCCGCATTGGCCGGTAACTCTTGTCAACCTGCACGACTGTTTGAAAAATTTTGAAAAATCAACAAGTGTCGCTCGGGTGCCTTTAAAGCACTTTGACGCTTAAAATCGTCCTAGATCGAGCCGCCGCCTTCGACATTGAATATTTTTCCCTTGAAATTCATAAATTTTAGCTATTTTTAAGCACTTCTCGACACCAAAATTCTGCTCTCATTGGTGACCATGGGATAGGGCGACTCAACTCGTCGAATCCCACACCAGATCTGAACAAAAACAACCAAAGGAATCATCAAGCTGATACAAAACAAATATATAATAAAACTCAGCACAATGCTCACCCTACCCCATGACAAAACCAAGGCATGACATCCACAAGGAGTAGGCCTAGCATAATCTGATAGAAAATCTGAAGCCAGTCACTATCCAACTGCTCCAACACATCGAAACTAAAAAGAACTATCAAAGAGGTTGCCCTAAGTGGTGGTCTGAATTACCTACCTAACTAAGGACAACACAACTAGAAGTTCCTACTAGGCGAGGACTCCTATAGCCTGATCAAGAAGTATTTTTCTTTCAGCACATTTCTTCTTTTAGGGTTTTTATCTTTCATACTCGGGTATGTAAAAAGGAGGGAGCTGAGCGTAGTGACCCAAGGATAACAGGGCATCGGCCTCAACTCCTGTCTCGGTACCCAAGAACCTACCAAGCCCTCGCAAGGCGACACTTAATCCTTTTCTGACACTCACTTTTATTTTCGCTCCAACTGTCCTTTTTTTTTTCCTAGCAAGATGCCACCCCTAGGAAGACAAGGTATCGGCCCGGGTCTGACTCGTCCCCAGGAACCTACCAGGCCTTCGCAAGGCAATGATCAATTGCTCATAAATTTTCCTTTCTTGCCTTTTCTATTTTTATAGGGGTTAGAACCCCTTTTTACACACCTTTGTATATATTTATTTTCTTGAAGATAATCAGGGTTTTATTTCCCTTTATCCTCATTGGTTTTTTTTCCGGCAGGCTTCTCTAACTGCCTCACAACTAACAAGAACTCCTAGAACAGCTGCCTAGCAGGCTAGCAAAATAGGGTCACTAGAACTTCCTTCTAAAACAGGTCTTTTGATGCCTGACAATGTCTTTACAGGAGGCAACGACTACTCAGACCTCCCTCAAACATACTGAACCAAAACCTCGGGACTTCATGCCTTGGACGTCGGTCCCCAACAAGAAACGAAAAACCCCCTTTAACAAGTACCCAAACACATATGACATGAAAAACACAGTACTTATAAAGGATAGATATCACCTGGATAGGGCCACAAGAAGCTTCCATGCAACAAAAGGCTCCTTTCAAGCTCTTCTTGCGAACCTGTTTAGCACAAAACTCAAACAAGAAACCATTAATCGCACCTGCACTAAACAGACAATTGTCCCTCTTTGGCCTAACGAGATTAAACAGAATAGCACCTACACATCCCTCCCTGGAAGAATCCAGATATACAATAATAAGCTCCTTTCCAAGGAGGAAAAACAGGCTCATAGCCCTAAACTAAATGCATAAGATTATGACCCATCCCTCCTACATAGATAGCAAGAGGCGTACGCATAACATATTGTCTAATCAACCTATGGGTCCCAGACAATAACGGTAGATTAGTCTCGGCTACTCTTTGCATCACCCATATCAACCATCATCTGCCATATATTGCATGTTCTGATAACATCCCCCACAAGCGACGGGGTTCTGTTTCATCATTGATAACAATATCCAGACTAGGACCATAATTAAAGAAGAGGTCTTCCTCATAAGCAAGATTTGCTAATGAATCTGCAAACTGATTCTAGTAACGTGGGATCAGCTAAAAAGACACTCTCTCAAACTCCTCTAGTAGGGCCATAGCAGTCCGATGATACATAGAAAGAATGGGATTCCGCACTATGTATGTCCCATCTAGCTGATTCAGGATCAACTGGGAATCCCCTTTTACTAACAATCGATGAATACCACCTTGTTTGGCAATATACAGTCCCATAATCAAGGCTTTATACTCTGCCATATTGTTAGTGAATCCTACCCCGAGATAAGCAGCTAACTTCATTGTCACTCTTCATCGGGGGTCTCGGATTACTACTCCAACACTCCCTTTTCTATTAGGACCCCTGGATGCTCCGTCAAAATATAATGTATACGTCCACAATGGGTTTACACAGCCGGCCATCACATACTCATCTACTCGTAATTATGGTAATCAAAGTTTAGCATGTTGAGAGGATGAACTAACGGCTCCATCCCACCTTCTTCATTGAACTCAACAGGGATACTCGTCAACAGTCGTAAACAGTGATGGCAGAAGACTTTGATCTCCCACACAAAAGTTCTGTCCTCTTGCTCAATCACTTTATTTCCTTTGCTCCACCAAATGAGTTTCCCTTGATGGTATCTTTGCTCCAGATATGGGTGCTCCAAATAAGGGATTAACCGACCCATCAACCAGCTTTAAGCTCTTCCGCAGGTCTCAGATCATCCCTAGCACGGACCTGCAATGCATTTTCCTTATATTAGCATACTTAGAAGTAATAAGGTTTAATCTTATTAAGATTAACCTTATTCTTAAGCTCTACTCCCTGTAAATCAGCTAATAGGGCTGTAGATCTATTTTTCCCTAACCTCACAATCTTGTAGGGTCCATCCCATTTAGGTTCCAATTTTCCTGGGAACATCTCCCTATGCACATCATAATACAAAACCAGTTGCTCTTTCTTAAAAGTGTACTTCTTCGCTTTTAGGTCATGCAACTATTTCATGCGACATTTAGCCACCTCTTGATGTAATAGGCTTTGCAACTTGATTTCATCGAGGTGCGCTAAAGTTGCAAATCACTCTAATAGGGCGTCCTCATTACCCAAAGAATGATTTATTGCGAATCTAATGGTCAGTAACTCAATTTCTAAGGGTAAAACACACTCTTCACCATAAACTAGTTTGAACGGCATGTGGCCAGTGGCTCGCTTGAACGTGGTATTATATGCCCATACAGCCACATATAGCTTCTTATCCCAGTCGCGTTTCTTTTCAGATACGACTTTCGATAGGATACCCACAAGCTGCTTGTTGGTACTTTCAACCTGTCCATTTGCCTACAGATTATAAGGAGTCATTTTATTGTGCTTGATATGCCAAGCCTCAGTCAAGCTTTTGATAACCTTGTTTAGGAAATGGGTTCTACGGTCCGACACCAATTCTTTCAGGGGACCAAAACGGCATATTATCTGCTCTAAAAGGAAACTAGCAATTTCTTTAGCATCATCTTTCCTTGTTGCACTTGCTTCTAACCACTTTGTGAAGTAGTCAATTGCTACAATAATATACCTCTTTTGCATATTTGACGACGGAGTAATAGGACCCACAAAGTCTATTCCCCACTTCTCAAATGGAAGTATCGCCATAATAGGGGTGAGTGGTCTTTTCCTATTCTCTTGACTATCATGTCATTGACAAATATCGCATCTCTTAACATACGCAAACGCATCCTGGAAGATGGCAGGCCACCAGTAACCTGCTCTTAAAGCCTTCTGTGCTGTAAGCCATCCAGCAAAATGGCCTCCGCAAGCGAAATCGTGGCACTCTTCCAAAATGAATGGCACCTCGTCAAGCATCACACATCGGCGATAGATGTCATCAACCCCTTGCCGATATAATGTACCTACGATCAAAGTAAACTTTAATGCCTGCTGCTTAATTTTCCTTCTCTCAGCTTTAGATAGTTCGGATCCAGCCTCTCCTATCGATAAATAATGCGTTATTGCAGCATACCAAGAGGGAATAGACGCTGTATCTATCTTAAATAACGACTCCATGTCACTACCTTCAGCCACAGATTCTTTTGGCTCACCAAAGTCCACAAGACATTCCACAATACCCTCTAACCTTGGTGGCTTACTCCTAATTTCATGATCAAACTCCTGCAAAGTGATTAACCACTTCACTAGACGATCAGGCAGTTGCAGCTTATTCATCAATAATCAAAGCCCCTCCGCCTTCGTATAAAGCACAACTTTCTCATAGAGGATATAGTGCCTGAATTTCTTGGTCCCAAAGACCATCGCAAGACACAACTTCTCCGTGTAGGTATAATTGATCTCTGAAATGCCCAATTTTCCACTAGCAAAGGCTATCAGATGATGCCACTTTTCCTCCCAAATTTGGGCTAAACAGCAGAGCTGATACTATGCATGGTGGCTGCTGAAAATATATAAAAGACCTCACCTCTTTTAGGTGCTTTTACTACCTCCTGCTTCACATCCTCGAATGCTACTTTACAAGGGTCACTCCATACAAACAAACAGCTAAAGTACAATAGATTTGTAAGCGGCAACGTCCTTTCTACCAATGCGTTTATAAATCTACGGTAATAACCAACTGAAGATAGAAAGCTATGAACTTCTTTCGGAGTGCGTGGTGGACCCATGGCAACTATGACTTTGACCTTCTCGGGATCTGTCGCAATACCTACCGAACTGACCACATGGCCCAGCAAGAGCCCATAAGGTACATAAAAAACACACTTTCGTGGGTTTAGAGCGATGCAAAATTGTCTACAGCACTCAAAGCACTTTCTTAAAATGATCAACTGCCTTTCTCTCACGGTGGCGGCCCCTAAGTCATTAATAAACACCTTCAACTCTTCAAGGGATATGTCACCGAATGTCTTATCTGCTGTTCGTTGCCACAAACCAGGCGCATTGCATAAACCAAAGGCCATCACATGGTATGCAAAAGTACCAAAGACAATAATAAAAGTTATTTTCAACTTGTCCTCTTCTACAATTGCCATTCGGTTATATCCTGCAAAGCAATCCATAAATGAATATATCTCCCTACCCGCTAATTGATCCAAAATCTGGTCAATGAATGGCAATGGGTAGTAATCCTTAACTGTCTGCTTATTTAGCTCTCTAAAATCCACACACAATCGGATTTGATTATTTTTCTTCTTTCTGATCACAACTGGTGAATACCATTCTGTGTGTTGCACAGGAAAAATCAAACCCGCTTTTCTTAGCTTCTGTAACTCTTTAAACAGCCCGTCCCTCAATTCAAAAGGCATACGCCTTACTTTCTGACGTACAAGGCGGCTTCCTTCTTTCAACGGAATTGTATGCACATCCAGGTTGGGAGGAATGCCTCTCAGCTCATCATAACTCCAGGCAAAGATATCATGGAATTCTTGAATTAGGGACACATAGTCCTCCCTTTCTGCTGAGCTGAGCATAGAACCTAATTTGATTGGTCTCAACTCATCAGGCGTACCAAGGTCTAGCTCGATAACATCTGCATCTCTTATACGATCTTGGGCTTCTATCGACTCGTTCAAAGTGATCTGATAGATGTCTTCCGTGGTTGATCCCTCTTTGGACTCATCACTCGATGATGTCTCACTGGCGGATAAATCCTCTAATGTCTCCAATTCTGTGGAAGATAGAGGAGCTCTCTCACTCTGCAAGGACTCAGGATAGGCATCAATCACCACGCGCTAAGCACCTCTGCCGAATATCAGCGGACCAGCAGGTATATCCACTTGGCAGTCTGCTTGCAAGATCCAAGATCTTCCAAGTAATACTTGGTAACTTGGACGCCCTGCAAAACGAATTACCCTAAAGTCCAACAGGCATTCTACATTTGTAACAGTGACATGGACCTTAGTAATGCAGCCTTTCGGCTGTCTCAAACTATCATCTGCCATTCTGAGAATTGTGGAGGTATCTTTCTGGATCGCAAGACCCAACCTTTCCATCAGTTCAGAACTCATAATATTAACAGATGATCCCGTGTCGAAAATGGCATAATCTACTAATATCCCATCGACATAGGCTGCAAGCCTTGGGCAATGCTTCTCAGCATGCTCGAACCAGTCATCACTAACTCGCGCAATACCCAAAGGTTCTACGATATACCCTGTACGCAGAATCTTTCTAAATTCCTTGCATACTCCTAGGGAAAGCTTAATAAGCTGTAAAAGGTTCACATCTGGCTTGACCTCGTAAAGAGAGCTCGCCAAATCGAATTCATGATAGTTCGGTAGAGTTCGCTTTTCACGCCAAACCATCCACTCTTTAGGTTGCTGAACCGGCTTTATTGCCTCTTTTTTAACTTTCACCTTCTTCCTCGATGGTTACTTATCCTTCTTAACATCGGCTTTACTCTCCACGGGCTTCAGAGGTCCCCCTTCCATGGCAAGATCCAGAACTTGCGTTCCTTTGTCGCCTTGTTTAGGGTTTCCGTTGACAGGCTTACCCTTGTCGGCCTCTCTACCCTTTTGACCTCTTGTAAGGATAGCTCATAGATTAGAGGTTTCAGCATCATTAACGTGCACAGCCTCAATCAAACTAACCCCACTACCACTAGGCAGCTTCTCCATTGTAGTCTTTGGTCGTTTGAGTATTTGTTTAGGCCCGTCTTCTCGTTGGGAATCATTTCCTTGCGCACGATGATTAATAGGCCCTGGTTGCCGACTACCTCGTTGGAGGGAACTAATCTTACTCTAGCAAGTGGCTGCTAAATGGCCGGATTTCCCATAGATGTCGCACTTGACATTTGGAAAATTTCGTGGATAATGTTGCCCACCACACCATTTGCAGCTGAACCTCGAAGGTGCACCCTCATCTGGGTATCTACTTCCTATCAAATTTTGTTGTTTTTTAAGGAATTTGACATCAACGGCTATTTGTCGATACTGCTTCGTAATCATGTCGGTATAATGCTTCATCATGTCCTTAACCTCGCCAAGAACATTGAAAGCACTTGACTCGTAGCCTTGATCATTACCTTGTCGTTCCATCGGCCTAATAATTCGATTAGGCACTGGTTGTTGAACCACAGTCATGGTATTAGGATTAACTGCCTGGCCTCCACCATTTTGAGCCATTTGACTGCCCATAGGCATCGACATGCTAGGGGGAGCTGGTAATAAAGACAGATTCTGTATCATGTTCCCTTTCCCATTAGGATTAGCCATCGCTATCCCTTGGATACCACTGCCATTGGCCGTTGCCATACTATTTTCCAATACTAGACCCATATTCAAATTGTCTCGAGAGGCATAGGCTGCTTGTAGTCGGGATTCCACTTCTTGTGCTTGTGTAATGGCAGTATCTATATCCCCCAAAGGGACACTACTCAACTGCAACAACTGGATATTAAAGTCCAAACCATGTAGAAAATATTGCAATTGGGCAGCTGCGGGGATAGGAATAGAGGTGTCCAACTTACGGAAAACCTCTTTTAGTTTCTTCGCATAAGCACGAATATCCTTGTGTGGTTCTTGGCGGGTCACGTTAAGTACACGCAACCAATATTTCCCACCCTGTTCAGGGGCAAACTCCCTTCAAAAAGCTCTGTAAAATGAATCAATATTCAATATGGTTTTGGCTTCTAAGCCATGATACCATATGGCAGCTCTTCCTTTGAGAGTCATGTTGAAGAACATCATTAAATGTCCTTCTTCTTGGATGCGACAATTAAACATCAACTTTTGAAACTCCCTGATATGGAGCTCTGCATCTTCCTCAACTATCCCATTAAAAATGGGTAGCGGCTAACCTAGAGCCGGCAAATCCGTCGTTCCTGCAGGAATTGGAATAGGCTGCGCCATGACGGAAATTGGATTTGCACTAGAAATAGGGGACGTTGGGGTTACACCTCCCGCACTTGATGTAGACTGGCTTATGGAAGAAACGGGAGCACTAGAGCTTCCACCTTCTCCTAACTTACTGCTTGTGGCACCAAGACCACTAGATCCACTCCCTCGTAAGGGTTCAGCACCGCTACGCTTAGGGGAATACCTCCTAAAAATTTCAGCACGTCGCCTAGCTCTTTCGTCTCTCTCTTGCTTTTGGATTTCTGCTAGACGATGCTTATCAATGAATAACAGATCAATCTCAGTATCCTGTGGCATAAACTACTAACTGGTCCCTAGACAATCAGGATTCGAGGACCGCCACTACTAAGCGGCTCCCGAAAAATGCATCACTGATGGGACCTAAAATGGGCCGGCACTGGCTCATGCACTAGCCGGACCTCTATCATGCACTCAACAACCCCACGGCCTCACGGCCAGGAGCGTGGATGACACATACATTATCTTCCTAAACATCTTGCCTTTGTATCACGTATCGTAGTCTAACTCTAACCCAATTAACACTCAAAGGGAGTCCCAGCACATTGCTAAATAGCACGAAGTACAAACATAGGAGGTCCTCCCACGGCTGACTATCGCTACCTCATTGCGACTCTCCTACATCTTGGGGATTGGCCCCTCGATGCGTCGCTAAACATATATAACACAATATCGCACACATTTTCACTCAAGGTACCAATTATTCATATCCACGAATGTACCATTTTTCTCACTTTCTTTCCCTTAGACCCAACAGCTAGCCTACAGCTTGGACAACCTTACTCACTCAACGTTGGTCATGTCTCTAGAAAGCAATTGCCATATATCCAGGAGGTTTTGTCTGATACCTTTTATCATTTCTTTATGATTTATGCAAATAGTGAATGTCCACGTGCTCAAAAAATTAAGAAAATCAGCATTTGTGTTGAGTGCAAAAGCATTCCTTCAATGAATTTAACTATTGCTCGTATGCGGCGTTGCATGAACCTAGCACCGAGAAACCCTCGTGCTACTAGGTTCTTGATTTTTTAATTATCGATCAACCTAAATGGTATGCATAAAAAACCAGCAATCTTTTCATCATTTCTTTCATCATTTAAACACTTTTTATACACTCTACCCCCTCACCCATTTAGGTTGTGCATCGTTGATCGGTTTAGGGTTCATTTTTCACATTTTTATTGCATAAAAAAGCTATAAAAACTCACTAGAACATAAAGATAGGGCTGAACTAAGGATAAACCTCATACTTTAGACCCCCTATATATCCACAACCATGAATCTTATTTTTCCTTAATTTTCGGCACTCAAAATCTATTTTTCCCCTATTTTCCCCCCATTTTTCCTATTTTTCTTGTATTTTTTGCAATATTAAATGACTAAAAATACAAAATGAGTTGTGGGCTGTGGCCCTTAGGTTCATTTGCAGCAAAAACACAAATTTAGTTGGTGTGTCTTATTATATTTTCCATTTATATCTTAAAAACACCCAAATTTCCCATATTTCACGTGTTTTACGGGTTTTACACTATTAATTTCATCCACAACACTTATGATTTTCTGATTTTCTGATTTTCTGATCATAAACAGTTGGAAGACATTGCAAACAACATCATAATGCATAATCATCCCATGGGAACAAACATTCATGAAGCAACTTGCATAAAACATCAATTTCCTTTGTAAAATGAGGTTACCGTTCTTTGCGGGTTGCGGGTTTTTATTTGTCATATCTCGGGACTGATTTCCAGCCACCATTAATTCTCATGACAGCCCACAATCAGCAATCTTCATCCTTCTTGAACCAGGGAGCAATCCGGTCTTCATTGGACAAGCATCCGTCATCCATTCTTCTTCTTCTTCTTCACCACATGAATCTGCCTTTAGGGGAGAGAGAGGGAGGAGAGAGAAATACTGAAATCAGAATTCTTCATAGAGACCACCATTTCTCGAGCGAGAGGCGGCGATATGATTGGCATCTAGGAGGGAAGCAAGGGCAATGATCAGTTGTAGTGGTTGTTTGCAGGCAGGGAGAAGCTCCATCCATCCATGGCGTGATTTTCGGTGCCCTCTGTTGGCCATGTTTTCTTCATCTCTCTCATCCCACGATTTGGTTGTTGCATGCCTTTTGGTTGGGGGATTAAAATTTTCCCAAAGGGCACCCCCCCTTTGATCCATGTTGTGGCCACCCTTTCAAATCTTGACCATGTCTTGGCCATTTCCCCGTCCGGACTCCGAATTGAGCTCTGAAAAATCCTGGGCGTTCGGCTCGGTATCCCCATTGGCCGGCAACTCTTGTCAACCTGCACAACTGTCTGAAAAATTATGAAAAATCAATAAGTGTTGCTCGGGCACCTTTAAAGCACTTTGGCGCTTAAAATCATCCTAGATCGAGCTGCCGCCTTCGACGTTGAATAGTTTTCCCTTGATATTCATAATTTTTAGCTATTTTTAAGCACTTCTCAGCACCAAAATTCTGCTCTCAATTGCATATGTGCATATACCGGATGAAAAGAGGAAGAAATTGGATCCTAAGGCAGTGAAGAGTGTGTTTCTGGGATATGCACAGGAACGGAAAGTTTATAAGTATTATGTACCTTCTACGCATGAGACACTCATAAGCAGAGATGTAGTATTTGATGAGTTAGCATCCTGGTATGGGAATCCTGTTGTAGTGCCTACTGATGGCTCACCCAGTATGAGTCATGCTGAAAATACTTCTTGATGCTAGGAGGCATATTCCACGGTGGATTCCGTGCCACGGTGGATTCCGTGCCACGGTGGATTCCGTGCCACGGTGGATTCCATGAGGTTTTACGGTGGATTCCGTAAACTTAGATGACCGGGGCTCATACACAAAGAGGATTCTTTGTGCGAGAAGTTGATGGGGACGCCTATCCTTTTCGGGCGTTTCATTAATTTAGTGTGTACGTGGGTGATTCCATAGCGGGTGATTCCGCAAAATGCATATTAAATTAATAAACGTTTATGAGTTTAGAGTGCGCACTCGTAATAAATTAAGGTTAGGATTTATTTCTAACCAGTTGATTTATTTATGTAGCTGAAGACTGCTAGGTATTCACTTTTGTCGGTTTAATTGTATTATTTTACTAACAATTGTGAATGCTTCAGTTGATGTGTAGAGATAGCAGCAGTGGCGGAGGAAAGCATTGGAGTCTAGCGAGTATTCGATCTTTGGATTATATTTTCATAGGCGCCACACCTATATTTTGTTATATCTATTGAGACATTGATTATTGATTATTATTTTGTATGCGCCTATGCGCCCGGATATGTTATTTCTATTTGGACATTGAGATTGGGCGTGCCACACTCTATGGGCACCGTCCATTAGCTTTATTTCCTATTTTTGTAGAAAGCAAACTCAAAAGCTAAAAGCTTGTCATATTTTTGTAAATTGGGCTATTATTGAGCGTGAAGATTGAAATATACATAAAATACATGCTTTGTGAAGCCCTCACACAAGGCATGGGGGAGATTGAACCCAATTTGTCTCTTGCTTCTTGTCGTTCATGCTTTTACATTGTTTTTTGTGCAAAAAGGTAGAGTTCATTGTTCTTGGGGACCTTCCGGGATTCACTACGTGAGCATACTGCGACCGATCTGCGCACCAGTGGTATCAGAGCGGAGCTGAGATCAAGAGCTTCCAATTGCTACCAATCTCGAGCGAAGGCGGAGCTCCAGGAACGATCGAGCTCTACAATCAATCTCATCGCGAACCGTCGATACAGGCAGACTTCTGGCGATCAAGAACCCCTGATTCTACTATCAGATCGCGAAGGACCAGGCTCTGTAGGCGGAGGACCACGCATACATCTCCATCATCAAGTCATGGAGTTACAGAGATAAGTTTCAAATTTTCATAGCTACCAAGCTTAAAATTAAAGCTTTATAAGCTTAAAGGAAGCTTAAGACTTCTCAAATTCACCTCAGCGTATTAGGAAGTGCCTTCGATTTTTCCGCGCGGGCAAAAACGGCCCCCCCCCCACGAAAATTGACGCCGCCCTGTTCATCCTCCATTAAGCTTATTAAGCTTAAGCTTAATCACTTAAGCTTAAGTCATTAAACTCTCATCAAGTCACACAGGGCAGATAAGTCCATAAACTCCAGGTCCTGCACTGCCAAAGTCAAGTTCTACAAGTCAAGTGGAATCAAGTTCTGTAAGTTCTGCAAGTCGGCCTAAGTTCAGCAAGCCAGCACCTCTGCAAGTCTGCTAAGTCTGCAACTTTGCAAGTCAGACTAGTCAACTGGAATCAGAACTGACTAGTGCTTAAAACTCCTAGAAGACTTGTTCCTATGCAAAAACTCTGAACTGGAAAGTTGTTCGTGGCAAGCTGTTCTACCTATCTACAAGTTTGTTGAAGTACTTTCAGCAAACGGAGACAGAAAAATTGCATATTTTCTGAAAATATACAAAGAAATACCCAAAAATGCATAGCCTTGTAACCCCGAATTTGAGCTACGCTCATCCCGCTAACCTGATTTTGAGTGAGAAAGGTTTATTGAGTTTTACAGGATGAGGACTCCACATATGGATGATCCTATGGCTGAAGACGACCTACCTGAGCCTACCATGGAACAAAAGCTGGACCTAATCATGCTACAACTGGAAGAAGAGCGAAGGGCTAGGCAAGCATTGCAAGCGCAATTGACAAAACTACAAAGAGCGTCCACCGATAAAGAAGAACCTCAAGCTGAAGATTTGATTCGACGTACCATCGACGCCACTCTTGAAGCTCAAACCATTCGCAAGGAATCCAAGATAAGTAAACGAAGTTTCAAGTTTCGCACTTTCAATGGCATACGAGAAGGAATGACTATTTTATCATTCATTAGCTAGTTTGATGACTAATTCCATGAGGAAACTTATCCAGAAAAAGATAAAATCAAGTGTGTTACTAACCATCTGATAGACAGAGCATCACTTTGGTGGACTGTAGTCCGCAAGAGCATAGAATGTCCTGCTACTTGGGAAGATTTCAAGAAGAAGTTCATGCAGAATTTCCTTCCACCGCAATTTCATGAGAAGGCTATCAAGCAATGGGATTTACTTCAACAACGGGATCGTGAGCCTATTCCACAGTATACAGAGCATTTTTGGAATGCACTCCTACAGTTACGCATGCTTGAAGACGTACCAGAGATGACACATAAGCGGAAGTATATGTCTGGACTTCTTGGACATTACTACGCTGAAGTGAACATGTTCAAGCTTGCTACCCTTGAAGACGCCATCTCTTTAGCTCACGACACTGAAGATAAGTTACGCGGAAGAGATAGACGACCACAGCAATTCCAAGCCAACGGTAATTATGGATCTAAACAATTCAATTCCAATTTTAGAAGGTTTAATCCAGGTCGTTTCTCATCACCATCTTTCCACAAGAATTGGCCTAAACCACCTGCATTACCATCCAATGTCAATCCAAATCCTAAGCCTATTCCACAAGCAAATCCAAATGTACCCAGACTTCCCGCCATTGCAAATAATGTAACCAAAGCCAAGCCAATAGTATGCTATAAGTGTCACTAGCCAGGGCATCTCGCAGCAAATTGTCATTCAAAGAAGCCACCAGCACATATCAACTATCTTGGAACCATGGACGAAGATGAGCAAGAGGATATGCCAGATTTCACTGAAGATGAGGATGATTCTACTACTACTTCCGACACTTTACCAGGTATGCCTACCCCACATTCATTGTTGACTATGAAATGTATGGTGCATGGAAAGGAAAGAACTATCTTGCATGATGATGGTAGTACTCATGACTTTATTTCAGCAAAATTGGTAAAGGAATTAAAATTACATACAGTACCTACGCATTATCGCATAAAAGCTGCATTTTTAGGCACTAGGTACAATGGCACACAAGAAGTACAAGATTTAGAAATTCAAATTGGTGCATACATTGAAAGAAGAAATTTCTTAGTTGTTCCATTACAGTCAAGCGACATTATTTTAGGAATGCCTTGGAGACACCAACATAATCCAAATATAGATTATTCCACACACACAATGAATATTAATTTTCAAGGAAAATCTATTACATTATATGGTATGCATGCATCTAATATTTTTCCACTGCTTTCGCATACTCAAGCAAAACGTGCACTACGCAAGAATACTAAATCATATCTCATTTGGGTGAATGAATTGCACGCAAAGGAAAATCATATGCACCCTAGGCATAAGGAATTTCTTGCATATTTTAAGGACTGTTTTGCACAAGACCTACCACCAGGTTTACCACCTTCATGTCCAGAAGACCATAAGATTGATCTAATACCTGGCACACAACCACCTTGCAAAGCACCATATAGGCACAATCAAATAGAGCAAAAAGAAATCCAGAGTCAAATTGAAGAATTACTAAATAGAGGCTTAATTCGACCTAGCAGTTCCCCATTCGGTGCACCTGTACTCTTAGTCAAGAAAAAGAATAATACCTATCGTATGTGTATTGACTACCGAGCATTAAATAAGATCACTGTAAAGAATAGGTATCCTATACCTAGAGTTGATGACCTTATGGACAAACTGCAAGGATCTTCTATATTTAGTAAAATTGACCTTAAGTCTAGATATCATCAGGTGAGGCTAGATAGATCCGACATATTTAAGACTGCATTCAGAACACAGTTTGGCCATTACAAATTCTTAGTCATGCCATTTGGATTGACTAATGCACCTGCTACTTTCAGTAGAATGATGAACCGTATCTTTCTAAAATATCAGTATTGTGTGATTGTTTTCTTTGATGATATTTTTGTGTTTAGTCAAAGTGAAAAAGAGTATTATGAGAATTTATCATTAGTTTTTCAATTACTGAAAGAAAATCAATTGTTTGCAAATCCTGAAAAGAGTGAACTCTTTAAGACAGAAATAGAATATTTAGGTCATATTGTATCAAAAGAAGGAATTAAAGTTGATCCTAAGAAAATTGATGCAATATTGCATTGGCCTGTTCCTAAAAATGTGCATGAATGACGCTCATTCCTTGGTCTTGCTAGTTTCTATAGGAAGTTTGTACGCAATTTTTCATTACTTGCTTTACCATTAACCAAACTTCTTAAGAAAGGAATTGTTTATCAATGGACTAAAACTCAGCAGAAATCCTTTGATTTACTGAAACGTGCATTAACTAATGCCCCTGTTCTACAATTGCCTGACTTTAATAGACCATTCTTTCTAGTTGTGACCGATGCTAGCGGATCAGGAATAGGAGCCGTACTAATGCAAGACAATCATCCAATAGCATATTCTTGTTCTAAGCTGAAACCCTCTGAGCTCAAATATTCCACTTATGACAAATAATTATTAGCAGTTGTACAAGCATTAAAACAGTGGAAGCACTATTTAATGGGTTCAGAATTCATGATAAAGACCGACCAGCAAAGCATTAGACATCTACTTAATCAACCCCAAATTTCTGACCGTCATATCAAATGGGCTTCCTTCATTCAAAGTTTTCATCCTATCATTCAATACCAACCTGGAAAAGAAAATGTAGTTGCTGGTGCATTGAGTAGAAGACCTGCAATTCATAATATTTCTATCATATCTTTTGATTCTTTGATTGCTATGAAAGATACATATCACCAGGATATTACTTTTCATTCTGATTGGCAAAAATTAGTTCAAAATAATTTCATTCATGTTGATTCATTGTCATATAATGATGGATTTATGTTTTTTGAAAAGAGACTGTGTGTTACTATTCCATTCCGATCTTTTGTTTTGAATGAAATTCATTGTCCCCCATATCAAGGTCATAGAGGTATCATTTCTACATTACGCATGTTAACTGAAGATTTTTATTGGCCGCATATGGATGCAGATGTATCTAATTTCATTTTTGAATGTTTGATTTGTCAAAGAATAAAGAGACATCATGGTAAACAGTATGGATTACTAATGCCTTTGTCTATTCCATCTAAACCTTGGGAACATATTTCTATGGATTTCATTACTGGTTTACCAAATACTAAATCTAACCATGACATGATTTGGACAATTGTAGATAGATTTAGTAAGCAAGCATATTTCATTGCATGTAAGAAAACTTTAACAGCATCACAAGCAGCACAGTTATTTTTGAAAACTGTTTTTACTAACCATGGATTGCCAAAAGTGATTATTTCCGATCGAGATTCTAGATTTTGTAACAATTTTTGGATTACACTGTTTGCAAATCTAGGCACAAAGATTGATTTCTCATCTGCATTTCATCCAAAAACAAATGGACAAACAGAAGCCACAAATAGCACCATTCTAGATCTTTTACGTGCATATACTATCTCCAAACCTCAAACATGGGACACTCATTTGCATTTATTACAGTTTGCATATAACAATACACCGCACACATCTACAAAGAAAGCACCTTTTGAAGTCATTTATGGATATAGATTATCTACACCTGTTGCATCTTTGTCTAATAGAATTCAGACTGCTGATGATATTGCTACTATGCATAATAGTATTTTTGATGAGGTTAAGGATATGATTGCTAAAGCCCAACAATCATATACCAAACAAGCCAACAAGAAAAGACAAGCCATGAATTTCAAAGTTGATGATTATGTTTGGCTTAGAATAGAAAAGCGTAGACTACAAAGTGTAGATAGACATCCAGTTGTCAAATTAGCTCCTAGATTCTATGGACCATTTAGAATCATTCATAAGATTAATGATAATGCATTCAAGTTAGAATTGCCATCTCATTGGAAAATTCATAATACATTTCACATTAGTTTATTGAGACCATTTAGAGGCCAATTATCTATTCACCCTGCTTATGAAAACCCACCTTTATTAGAAGAAGAGACTGAAATACTTGAACCAGAAGCCATCATAGACACTGACTACATGACCACTAGAACTGGCCGCAGGTATTCTAGATATCTAGTAAAATTTAAGAACCATCCTGTAGAGGAAGCACAATGGATGCACGCTGGAGACTTAAATGCTTTCCCCACTCTGTTAGCTCCACATTGAGCTAATAGCAATTGAGGTCAATTGCTATCCCACCCCGGGGGTATGATACCAGGAGGCATATTCCACAGTGGATTCCGTGCCACGATGGATTCCGTGAGATTTTACGGTGGATTCCGTAAACTTAGATGACCGGGGCTCATACACAAAGAGGATTCTTTGTGCGAGAAGTTGATGGGGACGCCTATCCTTTTCGGGCGTTTCATTAATTTAGTGTGTACATGGGTGATTCCATAGCGGGTGATTCCGCAAAATGCATATTAAATTAATAAACGTTTATGAGTTTAGAGTGCGCACTCGTAATAAATTAAGGTTAGGATTTATTTCTAACCAGTTGATTTATTTATGTAGCTGAAGACTGCTAGGTATTCACTTTTGTCAGTTTAATTGTATTATTTTACTAACGATTGTGAATGCTTCAATTGATGTGTAGAGATAGCAGCAGTGGCGGAGGAAAGCATTGGAGTCTAGCGAGTATTCGATCTTTGGATTATATTTTGATAGGCGCCATGCCTATATTTTGTTATATCTATTGAGACATTGATTATTGATTACTATTTTGTATGCGCCTATGCGCCTGGATATGTTATTTCTATTTGGACATTGAGATTGGGCGTGCCACACTCTATGGGCACCGTCCATTAGCTTTATTTCCTATTTTTGTAGAAAGCAAACTCAAAAGCTAAAAGCTTGTCATATTTTTGTAAATTGGGCTATTATTGAGCATGAAGATTGAAATATACATAAAATACATGCTTTGTGAAGCGCTCACACAAGGCATGGGGGAGATTGAACCCAATTTGTCTCTTGCTTCTTGTCGTTCATGCTTTTACATTGTTTTTTGTGCAAAAAGGTAGAGTTCATTGTTCTTGGGGACCTTCCGGGATTCACTACGTGAGCATACTGCGACTGATCTGCACACCACTTCTGCAGAGAGTACTTCCATGAGTGGTCAAACAGGTGATGTAACATCTATAGTGAGTCCTTGGACAGGACGGTTGCATAGTCACACTGTTGCATCCACTGACACGGATATGTCAATGAGGGGGAGAACAGATAAGGGAAAAGAAAAGGTTTTTGAAGAAGTAACAGGTCCACTCACTGCAGGTTATGAATCATCTAGCAGTGACAGCTTAGACAGTGAATTGGGGATTCCGTCTGTTATGACGCCAGGTGCTAGGCAGAGTCGTTATGTGTTGCCTCATGAGAGGCAAGCTCATAGTGAGCCACAACTCAGGAGATCAGAGAGGGTCAGACGACCTATTGATAGATACACTTACACTGGATATTCAGCCTGTCATTATGCTTATATGACAAAAGTAATAGGTTTTAGAGAACCAAGTAAGTTTGATGAGGCAGTTGCAGATGAGGATTGGCATGCTGCTATGGATGAGGAATATTCAGCTTTGGCTGAAAATGGCACATGGGATTTAGTACAGTTGCCTGAGGGCAAAACACCTATTGGCTGCAAGTGGGTGTATAAGGTAAAATGTAAATCACATGGATCATTGGAAAGATACAAGGCCAGGCTGGTTGCAAAAGGGTATGTGCAGCAATATGGTCTTGATTATGAGGAAACTTTCAGCCCTGTAGCAAAGATGGCTACAGTTAGAACTGTGATTGCTTTGGCAGCAACTAGAGGCTGGAAACTATGGCAGATAGACGTAAAGAATGCTTTTTTGAATGGAGAGTTACAGGAAGAAGTTTACATGGAACAGCCTGAAGGCTATGTGCATCCAGAATTTCCAGCACATGTATGCCAGCTGAAAAAGGCATTATATGGGCTGAAACAGGCACCCAGAGCATGGAATGCTTGCATTAGCAGTTATTTGGAGAAACATGGTTTCTGATTGGGTGATGCTGATCTATCTCACGATCATTAGACCTGACTTGAGTTATGTTGTGGGGCTAATTAGTCAGTTCATGCAAAAGCCTCGCAAACCACATGGATGCAGTCAGGAGAATTCTGAGATATGTAAAGAGTACCATAGATCATGAGCTGTTTTATGCATATGGGAAACCCCTTGACTTGATGGGGTATACTGATGCTGACTGTGCTGGTTGCATGTATGACAAGAGGTCAACCAGTGGTTATGCATTTGGATTGGGTAGTAGCATGATCAGTTGGCAGAGTAGGAAACAGCCTACTGTTGCACTGTCCAGTACGGAAGCGAAGTATCATGGTGCAGCCTTAGCGGCCTGTGAAGCTATGTGGTTACGAAAATTGTTGAATGACTTGGGAATATACTTGGACAGCAAAGTAAGGCTGTATTGTGACGATTTGAGCAGTGTCATGTTAGCAAGCAATCCTGTTTATCATGCAAGATCGAAATACATTGAGGTTCACTACCATTTCATCAAGGAAATGGTTTTAGCAGATCATATTGACTTGGAGCATGTGAAGACTGAACACCAGGTAGCAGATATCTTTACCAAATCACTTGGTAAAGATAAGTTCATTCACTTTAGACAGCTACTTGGAGTGATGTAGATGGTTTGAGTTTTTGGTTTGAGCTTGAGGGGGAGTGTTAGAAATCAAGCTCCACCCGTCAGTTTGTCTTGGTGTGTAACCGACATCTGTGACAGCTACTGTGTATAGCTATCTCCATGTGACTACATTAAATAAGTCGGGTTAGTACTTAGTCAGTGACTTGACTAGAGTTAGTTAGTCTCTAGTTTACTTTACATTGTATTGTGTGGTGGTGTGTTATTTTTCTGCATAATGAAGAAAAGACCTTGAGAGCCTGAAGGCTCATGGATATGGTGTTTCCCTGTCTCTCTCTCTCTCTAATCTTTGAACAGGCACATGCGGGCAGCAAACAATTCATCAATGGATCTTTATGCAGCTTGTCCAAATGTAGTCGTGCCTATTGGGGATGTTAGGGATGAATATCATTTTTTTGTGTAGGATTCATGTAGTCATCTGATGATTTTGGGGAAGCCCTATATTTCGGCATCAAGGCTGGAAACAAAAGCCTTATTGATGGTTCTTCATATGCTCAAGTTCAGAGTAAAGAAGTAGAGAGAAAAGAAATTTTGTAGAGGTAGATGGTATGAATCACCACCAATCCAACAGATAGAGAAAAATTGACTATAGAATAGATTTAACATGTAAGAGCTTCTGCTCAATCCAAGTACATATCATATATTTAGAATAAAGATAATGAACTAATGAAATGGCTTAATAAAGCCTAATTATAATAAGCCCACATGCATTAGAGTTTGCCTATGTGCGATTAAGCATCAAATTATGTATCTATTACTAAAAAAGAGATCTGCATATACATAAAAACAATCCCATACCTATGGAGTCCAAAAAAATATATAGCGCCTTCTTGTGAAGCTTCAAAATGCCCTTCTTTTAGTCCAAAGATTCAATATCTCAACCTACTACAGTAGTAGATCAAGAAATCTCAAAACAATCCTCAATTTTCCTCTATTCTATATAGGCAAGAGTAATATTTAGACATGGATTCAAGATAAATTAGAGAAATATATTCATGAATAGCAATAACATGCCTATATTCCTAGTTTAGAATAGTCCACAATAGTCACAAAGCTTTTAGATCACTCCTCTGTCCAACATCAAGGGATTCATTGTGTTATCTTCATGTCTTTCCCCTTTCTTTCTCCTTGTTTTCAATATGTAATGCAATGATTTTTCCTTGTTGTTCTCCCACAATCAATAGGGACCTAGAAACAACCTAAGGATTGCCCAACAAAAAGTGAGGGGTATCCTATAGGATGTTTACACTTTATATCTCCACATAAACTTATCTAGGGTTCATTATATTGTCTAGCTTAATGTGTTTCATAGCAAGCACTGGAGACTTTACACTCATAGAGATGGAAAATCAACTTACTTTTCATGATACATGTTCATAGATAGTGTAAATTGATCACCGTGAAGAAAGGTGGATCAAACCCTTAGGCATACAAGTACTAACTACTAACTACTAACTACTAACTACTAACTACTACTACTACTACAACAAAAACGGCAACAACAAACCAACAAACAAGAAAACTAAACAACAATAAACAAGAAACACTACAAGATATAGACCTTATACCAACATTTAAAGCGACAAAAATACAAACAACAAAATTTGCCCCCGTCGTCGCAAAAAGCGTCGTTATTGACGACGCCATAGAAACATCACTATTGGCATCGCTATATGCGTCGCAAATGCAACGCATATAGCGACGCATATAGCAACGCAACCAGTAAATTTGCGACGCACATAGCGACGCAAGCAATAAATTTGCGACGCAAATAGCGATGGTAACAGGGTTTTTTTTTTTGGTGGCAGGGCAGCAAGCTGCCCTCCCACATATAGCACTGTGTGCTGTATGAGAGCCATACAAAATAGTTTCTGCACTACTGTATACAAAGCGCTTGCAAACAAAAAGAATGTATACTGAAATCATAAAACTGATACATGAAATAAATACATGATCACATAAAATGCGATTGGTACAATCATGACAGGATATCATTAATACATAGAAAATGTCTACATAGATCAGGCGACTAAAAAATAAAGGTGTGTGAGCTCCAAGGATCCAAGGGCGAGCTACAAATCCTCGTCCCCCGAAAGCTCGTCCCGCCGCCGCAAAGGAGCATCGAACGGATTCTGCAGAAAAAGAAACAACACATCAATCCACCATACAATAATGCATTCAAATATCTCATGGTAACTACGGACAAGAAAGATGAGTGACTTACAGGGCCGCCGCGTCTATACAATCGGTCAATCAATGCATTGAGACCGTGCCTCTCTGCATATCGAGTCTCAAAGCCTTGCGGATCACAATTTGTAATGGAGTGCTGCAAAGAAAACAAAATGCTAACTGTTATAAACATGATTGTCAGTACAAAGAATATTTCAAAAAAACAAACAAGCAAAACAAAAGAGAAACTTACAAAGTCCTCCAAATATGTCATGTGGCCGCCACTCCCAAGATGATGGACCACTCCGGCCTCGAGTCGTGCCCTCGCCGCCTCCTGCTGCTGACTCCAACATTCTAGCGAATCTGTAGCCTCCTCCCTCAGTCGGCGCCAGTCATCTGCATCTAACCACTCAGGCTTTGCAGCCCCACTCTTGATTGTTGAGAGATCAAGCTCCACTCGCGATATGCCAGGGTGACCGTTGTGCATTTATGTCACCGACTTGTCAGTTGCAGATACGGTTGGTACAACGCCCATGAATAATAGCTACATGATAGCTATCCTTATCTACTCTAGTTCATGGCTCAGTTAGTATGCCACCTTAGTTAGTTGAGTTTGGTTTGAGACCCATATATAGGGTTGTTCTATTTCTTTGTATTAGAGTTCTTTTGGCTTACACAACTAAGAAGAGGAAAAACTGTTTTCAGCCTCCACCCTTGTGTGTATTCCCTCATTGTGCAAGCAAGAAAGCTACAAGTGACACTCCTTCCTTCTCTCCCACAATCTTGACATGGTATCAGAGCCTTGTTCGTGGTAAGGAGCTCAAGAAAGCAAGCCAAGGTCGCGGTGTTCTGGTAAGAGGAGCAGTGTTGCTTTCATTTTCTATTTTGGGAGCAGATCTCTATAGGTAGCACAGCCGAAAATTGCAAGAGTGCATTGTCTCAGGTTGAGACGCCCTTTGCGGTGAAGCAAGAAGGCAGTATATGCTGCGGGTGAGGGCTTTAGCCCTCGGTGACCCTGTTTTTTTATTTGAGGCTATTTCGGGGCCTGTTTTGGAGGCGGAAGTTTTCTGCACGCACTCAGGAAAAGACCCTATTTTATGCTGTGCGATGACTGTTCTACAAGTCGGTGAAAAGTTACTGTAGAAATTGCATCGTATGCTTGTGCGTAGAGACATTGGGAGTTACAGAATCATCCTTGGTTCATGTATATGCAAAATCGTCACTAGGAAGTGACTGTGTGGTCAAATACCACTTTCGCCAGTTTTGCAGATTTGCCCTTGTGAGGGTGAAGCTGTGTTTTTTCCAGTGACAGAATTTTTTGCAGTGTTCTGTAATGGCGTCTGATTCTCTCTCACAGATTGTAACTGAAAAGCTTGACAAGAACAACTTCCAAGCATGGAAGTTTAGAATGACGAATTTCCTTATGGGAAAAGGATATTGGGAATTTGTTGCAGGAAATGAAGAAGAACTAGTTCTTCCTGATGTTCCCAATCAACAGCAAATGCAGGCATTCAAATCATGGCATGAGAGAGCCAGGAAAGTTATGTACTGGCTGTCTATCAGTATTTCAGACTCTATGATTGTGCATATTCAGGATGCAAGTACGCCAAAGGAGGCATGGGATACTTTGTCAAAAATGTATAGCACAAATACTCAAGCCAGGAAAATGCAGCTCAAGCAAGAGTTGCATAATGTGCAAAGAGAAAATATGAGCATCAATGACTACCACTTGAAGGTGAAGAAGATTGCAGATGCACTTGCTTCCATTGGGTCGCCAGTGGAAGATGATGACTTAGTTTCTATGACCTTGAATGGTCTAGGAAAGGATTATGCACAGTTTCGAACATCCATTTCCGTCCGTGAAAGATTTCCTGATTTTGAGGAGTTGATTGCTCTTCTAATTTCTGAGGAGCAGAGAAATGGTGGTGCATCTTCTTCAGGAGGAACTTCAAAAGAAGCTGTCTTCTACTCAAATGCTGGAAGAGGTAGAGGCAGAGGTAGAGGAGGCCGATCTAGAGGCCGTGGTAGAAATGAGAATATGCAGCAAACTCAAGAAAACCAGTCCTATGGAGGAGGACGTGGTAACTCTAGAGGCAGGGGAGCCAAAGAGGTCGTGGTGGATGGCAAAGAGGGCAAAATGCAAACAGCAATGTTGAATGCTACTACTGTGGTAAAATGGGTCATATGCCTAAAGATTGCTATAAAAAGTAGAATGACATCATGAATGGAAAACTGCAACAAGGAAATTATGCATCTTCTAGTAGACAGGGTGATGACAGAAATGAGCATTTGTTTATGGTGCAGCACATGAACAATTCTGTGACAAGTGCAGAAGAATGCAATGATGTATGGTATGTTGACTCAGGTGCATCAAACCACATGACAGGTCATGCAGAATGGATGGAGGATGCAAGGAAAATGGAAAAACCAGGATTTGTGGAGACTGGTGATGATACTGCACATCCTATTGTGCAGATTGGAACAATTCCCTTGTCTATGCAGGATGGGAAAAAGAAATACATGTCCGATGTATTTCATGTCCCGAATATCACCAAGAATCTGGTCTCTGTTGGTCAAATGGTTGAGCAGGGCTTGCAGGTCAGATTTAATCCTCATGGATGCTTTGTTGAGGATATGAAAAATAAAGGTCGCTTGATAGCAAAAGGAAAGAAGAAGGGCAGAATGTTTACGTTGGATACAGACATGTCTGAATTGAGTGCAGGAATGTTTGCACATGGGACCGGTGTAGTTGCAGATATTGATATCTGGCATAAACGCATTGGTCATGTTAATGTACAGCGACTTAAATCAATGCAGGCCCAAAATATTGTTGCAAGATTGCCTAGATTCAAGGTTGCAGAAATGCATAAGGTATGTGAAGCCTGTCAGTTTGGAAAACAGGCAAGGAAACCATTTCCTAGACATGTTCAAGAGAGTAAAAAGCCATTGGAATTAATCCACTCTGATGTGTGGACTACTAAAGCTGCATCTCTTGGAGGCTGTCATTATTTTGTCTCTTTTATTGATGACTATAGCAGAAAAGTTTGGGTGTATTTTATGAAAAAGAAAAGTGAAGTTTTTGGGCATTTCAAAACTCTTAAAGCTATGGTTGAAAAAGAAACAGGCCTGCAAATAAAATGCCTAAGGTCAGATGGAGGGGGAGAGTACCTCTCAAATGAGTTTGCAAGGTTCTTGCAGGAGCATGGCATAAAGCAGCAATATTCATGTAGTCATACCCCACAACAAAATGGAATTGCAGAAAGGAAAAACAGGTATATTGGAGAGGTATCTCATGCCATGCTCAATGAAAAAGACCTGCTAGATTTTTACTGGGCTGAAGCAGTTGCTACAGCAGTCTATATAATGAACAGGACTCCCACTACAGCAATACATGGGATGACTCTAGAGGAGAGGTATACTGGTAGAAAACGAGATATTTCTCATTTGAAAATTTTTGGTTGCATTGCCTATGTACATGTGCCAGATGAGTTGAGATCCAAGTTGGATCCAAAAGCTGAGAAGTGCATCTTTATTGGTTACTCTCTGCAGCAAAAAGGGTATAGATGCTATAACCCTTCTACTCGTAAGTTTACAGTGAGAAGAGATGTTGTTTTTGATGAGATGAGTAGCTGGTATAAACCAGTAAATGTGATTGATGATGTAGATGCACAAAATGGTAATGCTGCACAGAATTCTCAACAGTAGTCACAAGATATTAGTGGACCTGGAGCGTCCTCTAGCAGTGGTTCACATTCTTCGCCATGGACATGCAGATTGAGATCAGGAGAATCTTCTGAAGGCAGTGCAAATAGTGGTATGCAGGTATCACGAAAAGGAAAAGAGAAGGTAGATCAGCCCATGTTTGATGTGAATGCAGGTCACTCTTATGTGGATGGTGAATCCAGTGGCTCAGAACAGAGCATTGATGATGAGTTGGGTATTCCTTCTATTGTTACACCTGGAGTAAGGAAGACTAGGGATGTTTTGAGAGCACCTAGGAGTGAACCTACTTTGCGCAGGTCAACCAGAGTTAGGTATCCTGTGGATAGGCTGAAATATGATGGATTTACAGCCATTCACTATGCATATATGGTCAAAGTGATACAGGAACCAGAACCCACTTCTTTTGAGCAAGCCATGGGAAAAGAAAAATGGGAGAAAGCCATGGATGAAGAAATGGATGCCTTGGAAGCAAATGCTACATGAGAATTGGTACCTTTGCCTAAAGGTAAGAATGCAATTGGCTGTAAGTGGGTTTATAAGGTAAAGGACAATGCAGATGGTTCTGTGAACAGATACAAGGCAAGATTAGTAGTCAAGGGGTATGCACAAACATATGGCATTGACTATGAAGAAACATTCAGTCCGGTTGCAAGGATGGCAACCGTAAGAGCAGTCATTGCTATGGCTGCATCAAAGGAATGGTCTTTACATCAGATGGATGTAAAGAATGCCTTCTTGCATGGTGATTTGCAAGAAGAGGTATATATGGAGCAGCCACCAGGTTATATGCATGCTGTTCATCCTGAGTTTGTTTGCAGGTTGAAGAAAGCATTGTATAGCTTGAAGCAAGCACCTAGAGCATGGTCTGACAAGATAGGACAGTATCTTTTCACTATTGGCTTTCAGATTTCCAAGGCTGATTTCTCACTTTATGTGAGAAAAATAGACAAATGTATTATGCTACTTGTCATTTATGTTGATGATTTGATTATGATAGGTGACAGTGATGAAGATATCCTTCATGTGAAAATGCTATTGAAGCAGAAGTTTGAGATGAAGGATTTGGGAGAGCTGTGTTATTTCTTGGGCATTGAGGTGATTAGATCACCAAGTGGGATACAGCTCTTGCAGAGGCAGTATGGATTGGACATGATATCCAAATATGGGATGACAGGCTGTAAGCCTATTTCAGTTCCTTTGGAGCAGAATGTGAAGCTGAGCGCAGATGCAGGTGAGCTTTTGGAAGACCCTACTATGTACAGACGCATAGTGGGAAGTTTGATTTATATGACTATTACCAGGTCAGATTTGAGCTATGTTGTTGGATTGGTAAGTCAGTTTATGCATGCTCCAAGGAAACCGCATTTGGATGCGGCTAAACGCATACTCATGTATGTGAAGTCCACATTGCAGTATGGACTATTTTATGAGACTGGGGTTCAGATACAATTGCATGGTTGGTAGCATTTCTGATAGACGATCTACCAGTGGATATGTGTTCTCTTTTGGGAGTGCTGCAGTCACTTGGAGCAGCAAGAAACAGCCTACAGTTGCCTTATCCAGCACAGAGACTAAGTACAGGGGCGCAGCAATGGCTGCATGTAAGGTAGCTTGGTTGCATAAGCTACTTTATGATATGCATGAGCCTACAGATGGTTCAGTTGTCATTTATTGTGACAACATGAGTAGTATACACTTGGCAAATAACCCAGTCTATCATGCTAGAACAAAGCACATTGAGGTGCATTATCACTATGTGCGAGAGAGGGTTTTACTAGGTCTTATTGATCTAGTTTATGTCAGCACAGAGGATCATGTAGCTGACATATTTACGAAGGCATTGGGCGCAGAGAAGCTGCGCAAGTTCAGAGACTTGCTTGGTGTGCAGGAATTGGGATTGAGCTCGAGGGGGAGTGTTGAGAGATCGAGCTCCACTCGCGATATGCCAGGGTGACCGTTGTGCATTTATGTCACCGACTTGTCAGTTGCAGATGCGATTGGTACACTGCCCATGAATAATAGCTACATGACAGCTATCCTTATCTACTCTAGTTCGTGGCTCAGTTAGTATGCCACCTTAGTTAGTTGAGTTTGGTTTGAGACCCATATATAGGGTTCTTCTATTTCTTTGTATTAGAGTTCTTTTGGCTTACACAACTAAGAAGAGGAAAAACTGTTTTCAGCCTCCACCCTTGTGTGTATTCCCCCATTGTGCAAGCAAGAAAGCTACAAGTGAGACTCCTTCCTTCTCTCCCACAATCTTGACATTGATTGCCTTGCGTGCATTGGATCATCAATGTGACATGTATGCACACATGCAATCCATCATCCAGCCCGTAGAGAATCTATTTACTGCGGGTTGGCACCAGAAACTCCTCGTGCAAGGATGCTACTATGTAGTCCTTGCTCCCCTCCAGTATGTTCTTCCAATGATCCAGGACGTTGTGCCGAAAAACTTGTTGGCACAACTCTCTCATGCGAGCCATCACCCTTCTCCCCTCATCATTCATGATGATGGCTCTTGACCTACTATCAACCAGATATCCATAACCCCTAGGAGTCTGCCTAAGATGGGTCCTCTCCCATCTCCGTCCACGCTCCTGGGCATATCCAGGAGACCCCTCTACATCCAGTGTACTGACGGGGATAACCTCTCTCAGAGTGGCACTCAAAGGGGTGCCATCAAAAGGGGTGCCACCTGCTGATGGTTGTGCAAAAGCCGAAGTAACTGGAGTAGACGTCCCCATAGGTGTGACAAATCTTGGAGGTGACACAGCTCCAGCTGAACGACGAGACGGAGACCCCACATCCGTGTCTCCACAGCAGCATCCCCTGATCCCAATGCAGTCTCTCCCTCTGGCCCAAGTCGTGAGCGTCGAGATCATCTGCTCGAAGTTGAAGCATCTGATCGCGCTGAAGCAGATCTAGTAGAGCGCCCTGACGAAGAACGAGACAGCTCCTGGTCTGCCATCTCTCTGAATCTCACAAGCTGGTCTGGAGACATGCGTGCCATCATGTCCTGAAACTCCTCATCGCTCATCCCTCAACTCATCCTGAAAATGTCACTTTTACATATTAAAAATGGTGTTAGAATAATCAATTTAAACTATACAAAGCACAATAATATAAATCATTTTTAAAAAATCCCTCTTAAAATACATATCTTATGTACCTTTATAAGAGATCTAAACAACGAATTGAGTAATACAATTCTCCAAGAATGAAATATCCTATGGTTCCATGTTAATCTCCTGACACAACTCTGCATACACTAGAAGGTCGATAGACATGTCACCACAAAAGAATGAGTCTGCCTCATTCTCAAAAAATTCTTGGACTCCTGTATTTCCATCATTGTTAGCCGATGCGGGCTCCAAGATTGCGGCGGCCTCCACCCCTTGTAATATCAACCCCTCTATTTGCATATTATCTTCATCTATGCCCGGAACATCTCTTTGATCATATACTCTTGCACTTCGAGGAGTTAAAGGTATAACATACCAACATCAAGGTTGTCGGGGGTTTGGATAGAAGATTATCTGTTCACAAACACGTACAAAGCGAGTTCAAACCATTATGACATAAACCATGTCGTATTACAATTAGCAAGTAAATGACTCTATGCACCTATTCACAATGGGCCAGCAACACAAAGGTGTTGCGCAAATCCGTCCATTTTTTTTCGAAATCTATTTCGAGAAATCTAGATGGACCTCATCGAACTGTTGCTCCAGCTCCTCCAAGTACCACTTTGAACCACTTCACATCGAATAGTATCATGGAGAAGCTACGGTAATCCACCGTAATAATACTTTGCAAGTTCCCAAAATACTCCATCTCATCCACAACCGTGTTCGGATCCATTGCTCGTCACCGGCTCTCTTGCTCAAACCTTGCCATGACACCACAGTCCATTGTGGAGCGCATTTTGTCAATACGCTCCACACGAAAATGTCGTCCGCGCGACCACGCTGCACTATATATTTTGTACTGTACATTGAAACACTCAAATTAGATGTCGCATATAAAATTTAGATACGACATATTCTAAACCCCTCATCACCTTTGGACTACATCCCCTCAAGAATTCCCACTCCTCCATTGAGACCTCTCTCCCTTCGCTAGATGCTGCGGTCAAGGCTCCATGCAACCATCGTATTGACATAAACCACGGCATCTCCTCCATGCCTTCGGGATATCGAATCGGTTGATGACACGTACTGCGTCAGAATTCAGCTTGTGCTTCCTCTCGATCTTGCCTTGCAATCTGGTACTTGGCGAGCCACATCTCCATGGAGGCATGGTGCAACATACAAAAGCGATTCACCTTCTCTTCCATTGAGGAATCCATTCTTTTTTCTACCCCATTTCCAACCACGACATCTCCAGTCAGTCTATCATCGTCCTTCAGCGTCCATAGAATTTCATTGTCTGGTTCCACCATTGGTAGCCATTGTGAGATATGCACTAACCCTCTGACATCAACCAACCTTCGGCCATGCTATCTTCTGGCCGAGCTCGTTGTCGCACAAAGCCTTTCAGGGTTTTCATGAAGCGCTCCAGGAAGAACATCCATCGCGTATAGACAGGTCCAGCAATTTCCACTTCGTCCACAAGATGCACAAGAAGGTGGACTTGTATCGTGAGCATGCTAGTGGGCAGGTATTTCTCAAAGAGACAGACCGTCTCCACTGCTCCCTGCCTAATGGATTCAATAGAGGACATCTTAATCTCTTTCTGTGAGATCCATTGCACCAAAGTCGACAACTTGTAAATGGCCCCGCGAATTTCTGGAGTAAGGCATCCTGTGATCGCGATCAGTAGGACAAACTGCCACAAATGAGAAAGCATTATGAATAATGGCCACTTTTCAAATTGCAAAATGCTTGCACTAATTACAATCCATTCTGTTCACAAACCTGACATATCTTATGCCAATCATGGGATTTTAGCCCCGACAATTGGTCATCTTTAGAAAATGCGGACTTGAGAGAACGCATCATACCCGTTAGAGTGCGGATAGACTTGATTACTTGCTTCACAATGTGCTCTTCTTTGGTGGACAAAACCCAAGGAGCGCGAGGAAGCTGCACTCCCCCTTCAGCACTCGACTGCGGCCAAAGCGCCTCCATCTTACCTACCTCCTTCAAATCCATTCGTGACCCTATAGTGTCTCTCTTTCTTGTGATGTGATTCCATAGCAAGCTGCCTACATTCTTGAAAATATGCATGGGATCCAACAAGTGGCTGACCTGTAAGTGGGTCCAATATGGCAACTCATAGAAAATAGAGAACCATCGCATTCCATTTGGATGTGATTCCAAGTTTACCATTTTCAGCTCGTACCAGCTTGCGGCGTTCATACGTGTTGGAGGTCGTCCAAGAAAACCTTCCCTGAGTTCATGATCCTCCGGCAAGAAAGCGGAGTGTCCTTGATATACCATCTTCTTCATGGTTCGTGACCTTCGGGAGTCTTATTGTGGCCCACACAATGGACATGCATGATAACCTGAGGTAACCAGACCTGTAAGGCGAGCCATGACCTAGTGAATACTTGATTGAATGAGATAAAATATAGATATTACCAGTGAGAACGGAGGTCTGCTCACCTGAGCACTCTCCCAATCCCGGAAAGTCATACATCGTCCACATGAGAATGGCTCGAATGTTGGCTGACCACCGACCATCGCGCCTGCTCATATCTTGCACAGTGACCCCCTCCTCCCACAAAATCTTAAGCTCATCGACTAATGGACGAAGATACACGTCCATATTTTTTACTTTGTAGCGGCCTGGGACAAGCAAGCTAAGGATGAGATATCATTTCTTCGTAGAAAGCCATGGAGAGATGTTGTAGTTGACAAGCAGTATAGGCTATACACTGTAAGAAGTTGAGCGCAAACCGAATGGGTTCACACCATCCATTGCGAGACCAAGCCGAAGATTCCTTGACTCTCGCGCAAAGCTTGGGAAGGTAGAGTCAATGTGGCTCCATGCACGCGAATCCACTAATATTCATTGAACTCCATCCGTGGACCTATTCTACAGATGCCACGTTGTCAAGCTTGCCATGCCAAACGTGTGAAACATGTGGTTTATGCAGGGGATGAGTGAAAAGTGTCTGAGAACTTTTTGAGGGATGGTTTGCCCTTGCAAGTCCTGTTGATACCTATGAGCACCACACTTTGGATATGTCTCCATAGTCTCGTATTCATCTCGAAACAGTATGCAGTCGTTGATACATGCATGGATGTTATTGTAGTCCATGCCAAGCTTCCGTAAAACATGCCATGCATCATCACGAGACTCAGGCATGGTATTTGCAAGTTGTAATATATGATCTTTCAATAACTTGAAAAAAATCATAAAACACCTTGAAAAAGCACAAATGTTTGTAATAATAGTATTTTAAAAAAAACAATGAAGCCTATGTGCAAGGTACCTGAATAACTCAGTCACACTCGTATCGCTCCACCCGTATTTTGCTTGCACACTTAAGAGTGCAAGCAATGTCTTCAACCGAGATACTCGGCACCCATCATATAATGGTATGGATGCTTCCTCTCTAAGCGGGTCAGATATCTCGACATCCATGGGAATCAATGCATCGATCATTGCCTCCATCTCAGGCTCCAAGATTGTAGGTAGGTCGGGAAGGTTGTCTGTCTCCTCTGGCATTGACGGTATAGATGGGCCTTGCGAGTGGTGGATTGGCTCCTGCAATCCATCCATCGCACGTCCACAAACTCTTCTAATTGGCTGCAAAGGGTGCACTCCCCCTTGGGTCGAGACATCACCCCCTGGATACAAAATTTACCAACAAGACCCAATCTTATTGTGTATGGTTTTCAATTAGCTTGCGAGTACAATGCACGATTAATATTAACTTCAAATTACCGTTTGCTGAAAATCCGCAATCGCCTGATCAATGATCTCAGATTGAAACTCGCCAAATCGTCGTATGTGTTCTATAGACAATCGGCGTTTTCATCTAATTGCCAACTTGCATTGAGAGCAAGGACATGGGACACGCTGATTAAGATATGTCTCGCGATCTTGAACAATAAGACCTTCTTCGTCTTCCATCTTATCTACATTACAACAAACGAGGCTTAAATGGATAGCTTTATGGATATGTATGTCAAGTTGCAAGTTGACCATAAATCTTGCATTGTACATAGTAGTTGAGAGATTTATTGATGTTATATCTCGGCCCTATATCATGCTCAAGGATTTGTTTGTCCCGGTAGATAATTATTCGTTATTGTAAAAAACTGCACTAGAGGGCTTTGAGTATAAGTAATCCATTTATGAGCATCATTGAGGATCTCTTAATCTAATAATAAATCAGTCTCAACAAAAAGCATCTTAGAAATGTGGTTTTTTTATCCTAGGATCGCGTATTAAAATTAATGCCATCTATGAAATTTATCAACTATAGTAATAAAATTTATTTCAATCAATTCTACTCATAGTCATAAGACCTGAGAGAAAATATCATATACTCAATTTAAGGGATTCTTCTTCTATAACAATACTTTTGGGTTCATTTTGATGAAGTACCATAATGACCATTAGCTAGGGTATCATTTTCTTTTAGTCCTTCCGTTGACTAGTTGGCATGATTTCTAATTTTTTATGCCTATAAAGTTAATACAAAAACAATGAATTATGCATATCACAATTAGATCCCCTACTTGGACATTATGAAGGACATGACCAATTTTAAGCCATCTTAAAGAGTCACCAATGTACGTGGCCCATGGCAAAGCACATTGCATACCATTATCGATAAGTCTATTATCGTGCATCTTAAATCTCCTAATTAGACTTTATAAATTGTATGACTAATTTTTAGCCCTATTAAGGAGTCGATGTAATGGCACCCATAAAAAAAGTAAAGTGGATACCATTACCATAATCATGGATAGGCTATCATTCCAATATATGTTATCTTTCTCTTTTTGTCCCTCTCCTCCCTCTCTTTCTCTTTCTCTCGCATTTCCTCTCCCTCTCACAATATATCTTAACACTCTCCAAAAGCAAAAGGGAGAGGGAGAGAGAGAATGTACTCTCCCTCCCTCTCCCTCTCTTTCTCTTTCTCTCCCTCTCTCATTTCCTCCCTCTCCCTCTCCCTCTCCCTCTCTTTCTCTCTCTCTCTCCCTCTCTCTCCCTCTCCCTCTCCCTCTCTTTCTCTCCTTCTCTCTCATTTCCTCTCCTAAACAAGCAAAAAAGAAAGTGATTTAAACCTTTAATAAGCAAAAGGGAGAGGGAGAGAGAGAATGCACTCTCCCTTCCTCTCGCTCTCTTTCTCTTTCTCTCCCTCTCTCGTTTCCTTCTCTTCCCTCTCCCTCTCTCTCCCTCTCTCCCTCTCCCTCTCTTTCTCTCTTTCTCTCTCATTTCGTCTCCTAAACAAGCAAAAAAGAAAGTGATTCAAACATTAAACAAGCAAAAGGGAGAGGGAGAGAGAGAATGCACTCTCCCTCCCTCTCCCTCTCCCTCTCTTTCTCTTTCTCTCCCTCTCTCATTTCCTTCCCCTCCCTCTCTCTCCCTCTCTCTCCCTCTCCCTCTCTTTCTCTCTTTCTCTCTCATTTCCTCTCCTAAACAAGCAAAAAATAAAGTGATTTAAACATTAAACAAGCAAAAGGGAGAGGGAGAGAGAGAATGCACTCTCCCTCCCTCTCCCTCTCCCTCTCCCTCTCTTTCTCTTTCTCTCCCTCTCTCATTTCCTCCCCCTCCCTCTCCCTCTCCCTCTCCCTCTCTTTCTCTTTATCTCCCTCTCCCTCTCTTTCTCTCTTTCTTTCACATTTCCTCTTCTAAACAAGCAAAAAAGAAAGTGATTTAAACCTTAAACAAGCAAAAGGGAGAGGGAGAGAGAGAATGCACTCTCCCTCCCTCTGCCTCTTCCTCTCCCTCTCCCTCTCTTTCTCTTTCTCTCCTTCTCTCTCCCTCTCCCTCTCTTTCTCTCTCATTTTCTCTCCTAAACAAGCAAAAGAGAAGGTCATTTAAACCTTAAACAAGCAAAAGAAAGAGAGAGGGAGACTCACCGATGAGATATGGCAAGTGTGGGGCGGCTCCTCTTTGCAATGAAGGCTCCTCCTCTCCTTCATGAACAACGCCGGCAGCGGTGGCGGCAAGTTTTCTTCCTCTCCTTTTCTCACGATGGTCGCTCTCTCCCTCGCTCTCGCTCTCAAAATACACAAGCCGTAAACACGAAATGAAACTGTGATCGGTTTCGGCCCGCCTTTTTTCCCTGTGGAGCGTCGCTATTTGCGTCGGAAATGTGACGCAAATAGCGACGCTATTAGCGACGCCAATAGCGATGCCAATAGCGATGCCGCTACCCGCTATCGCTAATCGGCGTCGCTACTAGCTCAAATCCTTGTAGTGAAAAGAAAAAAAACTACTACTACTACTACAACAAATAAGAAAACTACTACTACTACTACAACCATGACTACGACTACCACAACAACAACAAACAAGAAAAGAAAAAATTAAACAACAACTTCTACTATCACTACCACTACCACTACTACTACTACGACTACCATAATAACAACAAATAAGAAAATAAGAAATTAAACAATAACTACCACCACCACCACCACCACTATTACTACTACGACTACCACAACAACAACAAACAAGAAAAAAGAATAATAAGAAATAAAACAATAACAACAACAACAATAACAACCTCTCCCTCCCTCTTTCTCTCCCTCCCTCCCTCCCTCTCCCTCTCTTTCTCTCTTTCTCTATTATGTTTAATGTTTTCTCCCTCTCTGTCTCGTTCCTTTTTTCCTTTTCTCTCTTCCTCTTCCTCTCTCATTTCCTCTCTTTCTCTCTCAATACACATGATTTTTAACAAAAACAAGCAAAAGAAAATGAGAAAAAACAAAAACAAAGCAAGAGGGAACAATGCACTCACCGTAAAGGCCTAAGGATGGATTCGGCGGCTCCTCTTCGCCCTCCATACACTTCCTTCTTTTCTTCGCAAACGGCGGCAGTGGTGGTGAGAAGCTTTCCTTCTCCCTTTTTCTCTCTTTCTCTCCCTCCACTATAACAAAAAGGCTCCATAGACGCGCTTGTAGACGCAATATTTGAATTGTGAAAAAAAATGTCGGGCATGTTTATTAATGCATCTATTTTTGCATCTACAAAATCGCGTCTAAAAGCGCGCTTATGATCAGAGTTACACACACACTTAGACGTGCATATAGACGTGCGTATTGATGCGCTACGTAAATATATAATCATATTTATAAAAAAGTGGACATATTCATATTGTGTGTCTATACACGCGTGTATCTACATGTCTAAAATCACGTTTACTCTGCAAGTTTTTGACGAGAATAGACGCACATTTATCCTACAATTTAGACACGCTGATAGACGCACAAAATAGAGATATGAAAAAAAAACCAGAGAGCGTGTGGCTTTGCACGCCACATGCTCTCTGGTTTTTTCCCCCCCATCAACATCAAATTGTATGCTTAGGAAAAACAGAGAAAGATTATTTCGAAGATTGGATACTGAAAACAAAACAATGTATGTAGAACACGAAATTTCATATATATAGATGAAACATTTTTACATTATGAGTTCTAGTGCTTGTGACGTCATGGTCGCAAGCACTAGCTGAAAGTAATACATATCAAAAATGAAAATTACAAGTCAAGGGGAGGCATGCATGTATGGGGCTTCTCTATATCTCCTCAAAAGAGGCATCATCATCGCTACCACCACCGCTGCCTGTGCCGCTGCCGTTGCCGCCACCGCTACTGCTAGTCTCTCCTTCGCTATCCTCAACTGCATCAGGGTTCACCTACACAAAGGATTAAGGTATCTAAATACCATTACAAACAATAAGTTAGAGTTATCTATACTTTTCATGTAAAAAATAAAACATACCTCTTCTGGTGGTGGAATCTTCATGGCGCGATTATATTGCTCCTCCGTGATGAGTCCCTTCTCGTAGAAATGCTGCCAAGTGGACACCCGATTACGACCTCGATGGTAGCCTACCTCTCTAGGAGTAGGCATCCTACCAACGATATGATACTACAAAACAATTTGAACATACAATGTATTAAAATACACTATATAATGAAGTGAAATAAATTACAAAATTTAATTTTTTTTAAAAATCAAATAATACTTACAAACTCAGCCTCCCATGACTCCCTGCCACCCGATCCATAATGCGACGATCCCATGGCTGCCATCTGGATACGTCGCATCTCTGCATGCTGGCGACTTGTCATTTTCTTCGCTACTCTCTTCTTGGCCTCTTTCCACTCCTTGTGGTGGCAATTGGGTGGTTGGCCATATCCAGGGCGCCCCTGCTCTTGTCTCCGCAATGACTCCTTGGCACGCGTCATAAGGTGAGACCTCTTGTTATGAAGTGCGTCTCTCACCTTTGACCGTCCCCAATCATCTGAGAATCGTGAATTCTCGGGATTAGGGTACCTTTTATGTACTGCCCGCAGCACCTCTTGCCGCAAACCATTTTTTTGGTGCTTGAAGGGAATCATGCAATCTTTGTATGTGGCATGCACGACACTCCTCAAGTAGGCTATCACTTCCCTCCCCTCAAAGTCATGCAAGATACCACCAACATCAGTGATAGAGTAGTACATTTGTGGAGGCTCACCTCTCTCATTTTCCGGTGAGGGTGATCGAGAGCCACCACCTAGGCAACCCCCACAAAGCCCTCGACCTCCTCGTCCTCCCGCACCACTCTCCCTCCTCCCTCGACGTGTACTACCCTCTACCTCACTCGATACACGTGCTTCTGCAGATGCACGTGCTTCAGCCGATCCATGTACCTCAGCTGATCCCTGTGTAGGCAAAGATGTGATAGGTGTCCCAGACATCACATTGAAAACCTCCTCTGCAGTGGGAGGGCAACCAAGTTAATTGGTCATCTCCCCCATGAATTGCTCCTTGTTGAATGGGGTGTTGGAGGATCCAGGATTCCACATCTACACAAGAAAAATCATATTACCCTGTGCAGATAAAACATATTACATGCAGCGTCTATATCTGCGTCTCTGTGCACGTCTATACCTGCGTCTCTGTGAGCGTCTGTCAGCGCGTCTATTTCCGCATCTATAGCTGCGTCTACACTGTCATTTGGACGCGCTGACAGACGCACACAGTCGCACCATTTCTTCTCAGACTTGCTTAAAAAACAAAGCTAAAAAACCTCCATAGATGACAAGATCCAGCATGTGAAGGGAGAGAAGAGAGAGACAAACAAACAGAGAAAGCAAACAAGATTGAGAGAGAGAAGAAGAACTCACCTTCTTTGCTTGTTCCAACGGGTGGCGGCTAGGTTGCATGCTCCTTGTCCTCCTTCTCCCTTCCCTTGGTAAGTTGCTTGAATCTTGTTCTCTTCCTTGCTGTTTGGATCTTGTTCTTTACTCTTTGGCTCTTCTTTCCTCCTGTCCTCTTTTTACTCTTATTTCCTTGCGTCATTGTCTTCATGAAGTGATAGATAGACACGAGTAGTGATGTCGAGCTGGAACTGCAGAAAACGCGCAAAAAACGCAGGAAAGCACAGGTTTGAAAAGAAAACCACAACTTTTTTTAAATTTTTCTATACTTGCGTGGTGCGTCTGTCAATGCGTGTATATGCGCAGATAATTCCTGTTACACGCGCTTACAGACGCGCAGGAACAATTTAAGGAATCAATGCATGCATTTAGGGAATCAATTGACCTATGTGGTGACATATATAACAAAGCTTGAGGATAAGAGATAACACATTGGCAAGTCAATTGGCACATATGTAGTGACTTACTAGACCATCCCACTTACAATTGCATGTAAATATCAATAGGTGGATAAAGCACGAATGGTTTTTAGCTAGAGAGAGATAATGCAATGAAGGAGTACACGAAAGAGATAGAGAAAGGCATATTATCCATCAATCAATCAAAGATATGTACATGAAGTGATTTGATATAGTAATTAAAGTATCGTCATTTTTAGGATGCTCCATTGACTTCTGCAAGTTCCTATAACCTTGAAGTAGAATATAGTCAACCACACTGTCCATGGAAGGAAAACTTGGCCTCATCAAATTAACCAAGTTAATTTACTTATACATTTCATAGATAAGAGATTTGTAGTTGGCTTGTTGGTATTAGTCACCAACAAGTGGACACACTGGCTAAAGATGATGAAAAGAGGACATGTGCACATTGGTTACATGTGGACCACCTTATCTAAAATTATATGTGAGCTATAAGTGCACCTTGACATGATTGGAATAGCTTGCATATGCACAAGCCAACTGATTTACATCAATCTACTCATGCTATGAATTGGCATGCATGGCTAGGTTAAGTGCACAACATTAAATGAGACATGTGAGTGTATTGATCAGTTCTCTATATATATATATATGTATTGCAAATGCACAAGTCAACCTTTGATTTATATATACATCCAATCATCATGCCCTATCCAATCACATTTGTATAGGGCATGATTGGATGTATATAGGGCATGAAATCACATATATGTAATTAGCTTTGGAATGATTGGATATATATTTGTAATACTCAGAAAGAAGTAAAGTTGGTAATGTATATCATGTCCTATGCATGTATATGCCCTATACATGTATATCATGTCGTATATACATGTATATCATGTCTGTATGATCCTATACATGTATATCATGTCCTAGCGTATGATCCAGGTGTAATTATGTTGTATATACATCCAATCATGTCCTATTCAAAAAAATACTAGATGTTAAGAGGTTTGGTCATATTCAGGGACTTCATGAGAAATGAAAAATATGTGCGTTTATTTTCACATCTATCAGCGCGTTTATCAGCGCGGATATATAGACGCGTTTTTTATACTAGCGTGAATAGACGCGCTGATACATGCACTTATAAACGCGCCCGCTTTTTCGCGTGTACAATGCGTGTCTATAGGGCCTTTCTCTTGTAGTGCTCTCCCTCTCAAAAGCAAGATGGAGTTCGCTCTCCCTTTTACTTTCTCTTTCGTTCATTTGCGCAAAATGACATGCTCGGGTTTCGACCCGTATTTTTTCGCCTGAGTACCATCGCTATTTGCGACACAAATAGCGACGCTGCTAATTTACATCGAAAACCGCTGTTGCTATGCGTTTGTATCCTTGTAGTGATGGTTTAGACAATCTTACCCTTTCTAAAAGCAACACACACCCTTTACTAATGACATGATAATTTTCTAAAATGGTTGCATCATTTGAAACTATTTAAAGGTTTGACACATATCTCAAAATTTTAAACATACATTGTGACACAAATAGGTTCTTTTATTGTTTTACTCCTAAACAATTCGAATAATGCATACTTTAGTGTAACTACATTGGCCCCTTAGAGTGTCAATATTGTGTGTTTGGTTTCTCTATGACTATGTGTACTTGATTAAAAAAATTCAAAAAGTTCCAAGCTTTGTGAGTAGCAGACAATCTATGTATATTAGATATTTAAAAAATATTTAATCAACGTCATCCAAGATTTGATGGGACCCCTTTAATGTGACTCTATGGATCCCTATGTCGAAGAGGATTTTCACTTTGCCATATGAACATGTTAGTTTTAACCTTTATGTGCTACATTAGGATATACTTTGAGCAGTGAACACTAGCCTTGTATTTTGCCACAAAGTAGGTAGCTCCAATCTACTTTAGTGGCTCAAGTTCTATTTTACTATACTTGAAATAAAATGTGTACATGATATCAAAACTAGATGTGACTTTATCAATATTGTAAGATAGTGGAATAAAATGTTTATAACAAGTTACAAGTGAAAATTAAAATTTTATCAAATTTGAATTTTTAAAAGTGCATGATAATTGTTCAAAATAGTATATCAATTGGGCTATTTGGGGCTATTAAAAAAGTTGACAGCTTTTATCTGGTTGCAAATCTCTTAATCAAAATGCATACTATACATATCAAAGTATATTTCATGAGATTTTTAGCGTAATATTTTTTTAAAGATAGTTTTGATTAGAAATAACCAAAAAATTATTTTCAACAAAAATGATCTAAAAAATGGACATAACAATATATAAATCATAGCTTGTTTTGACCCTTTCTATTTTTTAACTACTATCTTATGTTGGGCATATTTCCGGTAAACTATTTCTTCTTAATCTATCTCATTGATTAAAATTTGATTTTTTTAATAAAGGGTCTCAATTGCCACAAAAATGGATTTTTTTGCTACAAGACTAGTGTGAACTGCAATCAATTATCTCTTTGACCTCCTTTCTCATGGCCTAAATTTCTAATGCAACTCCCATGTGATGGGAGGAAAAAGAGAGTTAACCGAGACAAGTCCGACTTAATCCGACCTGTCCTGTCCGTTTCTATTAATTTTGGTGTGTCGTTTCCGGCCTTTCCTGTCCATTTGTATAAAACTTTGTTGTGTCGACGCAGAAGCGGACTGCGTTTGAGGAGAGAGCGTTTGATAGAGCCCACGTCGATATTCAGACAAAAAATGATACCGGCAGCGCAGCTACTCTGCAGCACTCTTGTGCTGCTACTGATCATCCTATGCCGCTGTGCAGGAACGACGCACGCCTGCGCTTTGAAGATCTGCGACGATCCCCAGACGAATACCGACTGCGAGTGCATAGTGGAGAGCCTACCGACGGAGAGTATTCCACGTAAGTTTGTTGTTGTCGCTTTCGATCGCTCTGCAAAGTAGATGCATTTCCATGCTTATGATCATCTTGCGAGTGAGTTTGCTGCTGTCCGTTCGCATGATGATTGTAATATACATTGCAGCAGGACATATTGGTCGAGGCGATCCGCTCATGCAGCATGAGGAATTAGACGAAGTGGTACCGGCGTACTGGTGCATCGCGCGGTCGTCGACCCCGACTGCGCAGCTGCGGGAGTTGCTGCGCTTCACATGCGCGCACGGCGCTGACTGCACGGCTCTCGTTTTCGAGGTGGGTCCCTGCAGCCGTCCTCACGTTGCTCATAACGACGACCACGGCCTGCTTTACTTGTATGCGTCGTATGCTCTCAATAGCTACTGGCGCCACCAGCTTGGAGGCACCCTCTCATCCTGCGACTTCCAGGGCCTCGCTACTCTCGTCACTGAAGACCCAAGTAAGTCATCATTCTCGTCTTTTCCCGTTGTTTCTCTGACCTTGTTTTTCCTCTTCATTGTCTCCATGTTAGAAAGATAGACAGACACATGTGGGAGGGTGATTTGCTGCAGTGGTTCAAAGATAGATGCATGTGGGTTCGCCCAAGGATATTACGTTGTTAAGGCACCATACAGCCGCAAGGGCTAAGGATAGGTTTACATTGGCTCTCCATCATGGATATTTAGGCATCGATGATACCTAATGCATAGTGTTGTTCACTTGTGCACTCCTCTTGCACGGGATCGGATAGATTAATTGTGGGACCCCACCATGGGTTTGTTATTTGTGTCAATCATATCTATGTGGGAGTGCTTGTTGCATGTCTACTCACCCGATCTTTGGCCCTATTTTTAATCAAACTATTTATCTTACCAAATGACATGCATGAATGAATCGGTATGCTTCTCATCCCCATACTTAACTAATTGGGGCATCAAACTTGGATCCAACTAACACTCAAATGAAGAGATTCTTGTACTTGTATTGACCTATTATTTACGTTTGTGAAGACTAGAAATCCACACATCATGTCATGATGTAAACCATGTGTGGATTTAACGACATGCCTCCTTGCCCGGTTTCTTTACTAGCTATACCTTTACCTAGTGCTCGTGTAAAACAATTTTGAGAAATTAAAAAACTTTGAAGTTGAAAGGTTGAAAATTGTTTAATATTTCACACAAATATCATTTTGGTAAAAATAAAATGATGTTACATTTATCAGGTCCAAGACACTACCCCCCAAACTCTCAAGGTTTGTTTTTGATTTTGCAAAACTGACTTTATACTAGACCTCATTTTTCATGGAAACTTTCTTTATCTTTGACTAAAGATACTACTTTGCAACCCTAATTTCATGATGCATGGTTAGTTCTGTTGATATAGATTGGTCATACTTATGGCAATGCATCTAATTAGCAATGTTATTTTGACATTGAAATCTCTGTTTAATTGAATTGATTATAATTAAAGCTTAAAACTTGATAATATAGTTTTATTTCAAAGATCTAAGTGCTTTAATCCCAATCATATATTTTGTGAAAATATGAAAGATATTCAGTTTTTAGGTGGAAGAAATATATATCCTATATAGGTTTTATCAATGCAATTTTCTTCATCCTTTGCTTTCTCATTTATTATTGGAGACTAGAAGCCTTAATAATTTAAAATTTTTATTAATACTTGCATTCACAATAGAAGAGTATTAAAAACTATTCATTTTTCTTGCAGGCTATAACCAATGCTTCTTCCTACCAAGCTTGGATGTCTCCTCGAATCGAGCTAACAGCCCCTCTCCATCCTATGGGCCAATGAATGGAGCATAATCAACCTTATAGAGAATTTCAATAGAGAATGTAGCTTTATTTATGTAAGAAAGACAATAGTGTCCATGTTTTTGGCCTCTTTATTGCGAGAGCAACCACTCTTTTTGAACAGAGATAGATGAGTAAGCTAGAAATTTTATTGGCTATCCAAAAAGTTAACATAGATGAGGTTGGATAACCTTGAAATTGTGATAATGATCACAAATGTTATGGTTTTACTATTTCAAATTAGAAGCAATATGGACTTGTACCATTTTTTTCATTCAAGGGAAAAATATGTGCATTGAGATGTGGACATCATTTTCATTAATATCAATGGCTTCTAAGCTAAGGAAAAGTATTATTAGAGTGATTAGTTAAGAAAGTGAAAGATCAAGAGTAATGAAAATCATGGGTCAAAGTGATAGCTCACTGCTCATGGATTAAAATATTTTAGGGCCAAACATGCATTGTGAATTTGAATCTCATTTAATTAAAAAGAAAATTGAATGCTAGTTTGAAACTATTTCTTTTTCAAGCCTATTTCTTCCTTTTTTTCTACTTAATGCAATGTCTGAAACTAAAAATTAAACATACTTAGGGAAAATGTGAGATGATAGATGGAAGACACAAGAAATTAAGATATGACTAGTTTTGTAATTCTCCAAAATATATTGGGATATGAGTTCTTCATCACATATGTTTCATGGGTGGAAAATAATTTGCAAAGTTTTAAGAAAATTTCATCATTTGATTATTAATAATAATTATTTCTCTAACATTAAACATCCCGATATGTTTTCTTGATTAAACACACATTGAAGCTTCTTGATTAAAATTGGAAAAAAACTTCTCTCTAAACTCTTCCCTTACAAGCATATATGATTCAACTTATCTATCCAACCATTGGTACCATGCTTTGGATGCTTGTCTCTCTTAATTGAATTTCAAGATTTAATTCATGTTATCTATCCATTGGTAGTATGCTTTAGAGGCTTCTCTCAGTCAATACAATGATTTTTTCAATTTATAATCTTTGTTCTTATGATGGGGTCCTTCAAGCCCTTGTCATGTGCATCCTCTTCTTGCGGTCATAATTGAAGAATGCTAATTCAATATCCTTTTGGCAAAGTTGTCACTTTTTGTGAGTGAACATTGCAAGTACTTTGCAAATAGTTGCAAATAGTGGTTAGTCTAGCAACTAAAGTATTTGATTATTGAAAGTCAAGCCCTCAAACTTATGCAAATCCATGTATAGTTGGCATAGCTTTGTTCTTTTCTAGGGTTCCATAAGCCTTGTGCTTTATCTTTGGAGCTCCAATTTGTACCAATCATCTTCCTCTTGCTTAGTAGATTGACTAGCTCCCAAGTTTCATTCTTCATCAGCTTGCATAGTTTATTTCCAGGTAGGATTTGCAAGTGCTTTTTCCAAGCCCATTGGCTTCTTTACTTCTTGCAAAATCTTGGCCATGAAGGCCATATAGAATGTGTGAGTAGAAGCCTTTCTTTGCTCTTCTATTCACTATTACCTCCTTGGTCCATCTGCCTTTTCAAGAGATGTAGGGATGGGATTATATTAATCGTGGATTTGCTTCACCCATTGCAGCCATGGCCTTTTCAATGGCATGATATCAAGTTATTGAACTTTCTCTTTATCTTTAAAAGATGAGGATTTCTTCTCCTTAAGGGTATGGATAGCTCTTTATATGTGATATTCTAGAGAAATGTGATATCTTTAACAAGAAGATCCAGTAATATTCTTTGAAAAAGTATTTAAAATCATCTATGATATGAAAATTCTTCAAAAGCTAATACATACTTTGCAAAAATATAATGTTTAATTGTTTCATGAAATTATTGATTATTTTTTAAAATTTTAATTTTTAATTCACCCTAAATTTTAGTAATGGATGACGTTATAACCATGCAATTGAACTTGGATTTATAAATTATGTCTTATTAGTTCATAATCAATTTTAATATAAACCCATATTTTCATGAGTGTCACATTATATCTTTCTCACCCCTCAAACATCTACGTCCCTCATTATGCAAGAAGAGGCATGGTAGGCATGAGAGAGTACAAGAGAGAAGCCTAGCAGTTTCACTCTCTTTTTCCCTCACCTCTCACTCACTCACTCTCTCCATCAATCTCACACACTCTCTTGTAAAACTTGTAGCAAGAAAGTAGAGAAGCAAAGTTTGCACACACAAGAATAACCATTTCTATTCAAACTCATCACTTTTCTATTTGAGGTCTAGGATTAGGTTTTCCCCTTTTCCCATGGACATCCTACCCAACCTTTGGCCAATTGACCAATCATCTCCATCTTACACACTCTTAATCCCTTTTCCTTATGATATAATTGACAATGCTTCCAAAAGTATGTTAATATTTCCCCCCTCCTAATGGAGTGCCAATCCCATGGCATTCGCTTTTGAAATGGAAGATGCATTGGCAAGAAATGTTGGACCAGTCTCGATATAGAGATGTTAGGAGACTTATGCTACTACAATAATGTGGTGAGAAGGATACTAGAGTTGATTTGACAAAGGATAGTGTAGCTAGATGAGGGCCACCAATGTTGTTGGTTCTTCATGTGCTCTGTGTTTGTGTCTTTGTGCTCCCCTTGAAGGTGTGACTACTTGTCCATTGATGTGAAGTGCTCGTGTAGTGGAACTAGGAGATGGATCGAGTTCTAGGTAAACTTAGAACTTTCTCCCACATTGGAGAACCCAGTTTATGGAAGGTTATGGCACTATTGTAATATTTCCGCGTACCGCATACCGTAAATATTAACTTACCGCACGCCGTGTAAACCCTGTGCAAGGGTATTTCCTACTTCGAAATTATTGGAAGCTTAATCCACACCATGCACGCGTGAGATGGGGTCCTCCGCATTGGTAAACCAAAACCGGGAGCTCAAAACCGCAAGCCTCACAAAAACACCCTCTTGGGAGGGGCAATTTTAAATATTCAAGGCAAATTTTTTTAATCCTTCCCCCCGCCGATGCATGGCTGGAGGAGAGGGAGTGTGGGGGAGGAATGGCCAAAGAGGAGAAGGTCAGTTTGCATGAGGAGGAGTCCTCCACGTGTGTGGAGGCCCTCTTCCCCACCCCTCCCAAGGCCTATATAAACACCCCCCTAGCTAGAGCTTCTAGGGGGGGTGTGCCGGACGTGCAGAGGAGCTGGGACGTGCTGGACGAGCTGGGGAGGTCGCCGTGTGGAGGAAGGGCGCCGTGGGGGAGAGCTCGCCGTGCTGCAGGAGGAGCTCGTCGTGCTACAGGAGGAGCTCTCCGTGCTGCCGCAGAAGGTCGCCATGCTGACGAAACGCCGCCATAGTCCACCGCCCCGCCTGATCACGACCCCTTCCCCCCTCCTCGACGTTGCTGCAGTCAACCAGAAGCTTCTTAGAAGCTTCTTCAAGAAGCTTCTAAGGGGGCTTCTTAAGCCCCCTTTTCCACGAGATCCCACTAGTCCATTCATACCCCCCCCCCCCCCCCCCCCGAGACTTTGAAGGGAAGAAAGCTACGAGCCTTCTCACCAATCACCCAATAAGTCCATCCTGGGACTTTGAGGAAGCAGAGGCTACAAAACCCCTTCCCACCAGTCATCCATGGGCCGGGATTTTGAAGAATAAGAGAGGAAGCCCATAAAGGCCCCTCCCACTAATCACTTACAAGGCCGGTCCTTGGATTTTAGGGAAGGAGAAGAAGAACTCTAAAGTCTCCATTCTTGCAAGGCCCATTCGCAAGAGCCCTTTTCCGCGAACATCATTGTAAGGCCCACAAAATCCTTCCTAAACCCGGAATTTCAAGGTGGATTAAAGTTCTCAAACCTCCATTGTCCAAAGGACCTCATAAGAACCCTAAGGCCTTCCCAAGTCAAATTCCGCAAGTCGTAACTTTGGTCAAGGAAGCCATATCTCAAAGGAAATTGCGCATACAAGGGAGACGGTCCAAGGTCATAAAAACTGCAAGCCAAGGCAAAAAGTTGAAATCCACAAAGGCTAACTGGAGATCGAATTCGCGATGGCCTCTAGAAAGATCACAAGGTGCGATGCGGGAGGTTCACCCCGAGCATACGTGGATATTTCCCGGAGTCCGCAAGTCCAGGTTTTGTCTATTTGGATTCCACACAAAAGTATTGAAATTATTTACGATAACTTTACGAATTAGGAAGCACTCATGCATGTTCGAATTCAACTAGTCAAGTTAAATGCAATTGGAAAATGAATTGGCTATTTGAACATTTATTAGAGATAGCTTAAGATATGAAAATTGATCATTGGTACGTTCAATGGAGTTAATGAAAAGAGCATAAGGTGTCTATGCATTTCCAGGACCTTATTAGTAAGTTTCCTTTTGTGCATTCAAAAGCGACGAGCCTAGGACAACTGTTGCCTCATTACAAGGTTGAAATTATTGAGGTACACCTTTTTACTAGGCATGGGAAGATTAATGGCATGTCCCATTTTTAGATAGATCTTCCTTGTAATGATTCATGAGGGAAAGTTAACACCCATAAGACGTTATTCGAAAAGGAATAGAGGGGCATGAAAATGATCTATGGACTTGAAAGTGGAATGATTATTTGATGTAAGTAGGACCTAGGGAAGTTAGTGTCCGGATTATCAGGCATTTTTACCTTACCAAGGAAGGATAGGGTTATTGTGAACCATGTGATGCGTAGAAGCAGTGAATCGCATGTTTACACGTATTGGTGTAGTTGTAACTGTTGTTCTCCATTAAATCTAGTTTATTACCTTTGGGAAAGGTTCATCCTTGTCGCAGGACAAGTATATTGTGTTGTCTAAATCACATAAACCACACGGGATTCATATGGGCATGGTTCAGACGATATGATAAGTATCCCAAGTGCTAACTAGGGTTTAGTGCGATAAGAATTCGACCTAGTTTTACACTGGTTGCCAAGTCTAAACCCGCAAACCTAAGAATCTTACACACGAAATGTCGAATCAATTGGATGTTCATGCATAAAATGATCTAAGGTTTTATCCTAAGGATCATTCGTTCTAATGATGAAACTCCGACGGAGTTGCCTATTTTAGGATCACGGGCCAACATAATTAGGAATGGTTTGGAGGATACCCTAAAACCCTGCCACTTGGCTGGAGGTAAATTCCGTGACCGGAAAACGCTAAGCAATTGGGTAGAATGATCCCGTGGAATAGATGCAATACATGTGCAAAAAGCTGCAACTTTGTATAGACTTGAGATTTGCCCACAAAAGAGTTTTATCATCTCTCGAAATGAGGTTGGCAAGTTATTGAAAGAATTTAACTTACAAGAGGATGAGTAATCATCCTGTTACTCACTTTTCTTGGGGAATAACTGCCAAGGAAAAGGAAAGTTAGGTATTTGCCTTGAAGCAAATGACCAGACAATAAACTAAAGCGACATGGTCGCTGGAATCTACCACAACAAGACCTAAAGTATTGGTAGGGTATGACCCTAACCCCAGAATGATAGGAATCTTGCCAAGTTGCAATTGATTCCGGATCGAATGCGGGTTGCATTCGGGGAAAAGGAGTCACTCCTTAACAGTTTGCCAGCTAAACGACCATTGGAAATTGATTGTGCTTGTAACAGTTTGGAAAGCACTGTTTGCATTGTTTGCTCAATGAACTAAAGGACGAAAATATATCTAAATACTTCAGGTTGAAGCCTGAAGGGAGAGGCAGCTTCAGTTACCCCCGACTGCCTGCCTGACCCTAACCAAGAGGGTTGTTAGCCGCGCCGGGAACGTGGACCGAACCCGCCGTGAGAGGTCTCTCCGTTGAGTTCTACTTGGAGCAGGAGGACGCTTGGGCGCCAGGGGGGGCTCTGGCTGTAAATCCCTCGCCTTCCGGGCCCTGCACAAGAGACTAACGTGACTCGGGATTGGATCTCGAGGCCCGCATACTAGTCTACAGGCGGAAACTTGGATTAGTGATCCCTGGTGGATTACTGGATAGCCTTCGGGCGGATTATGAATATGCCTACGGGCGGGAACTCCTTGTATTGCAAAGATAAAAGGATAAAATGATAATAAAGAAGTTGTTTGGCATTGTTTTCTTTATGTCCTGTGATAAGATTACGTGAAGGAACCAGTGCTTAACAGGGTTAATCAAGGAAGCTGTTTGTTATATGTCAAACTAATGTGGTAGGTAATTACATAACTAAAACAAACCGAGGAAAGTGCGGAGGATGGACCATGGGTCCGTCCTACGGATGGGTGGTCCCGGTTAGCCGGGAACTTTTCTCAAAGTCTTCGACGAACAGAGTTTGATCGTCATCTCCGGAACAAGTAACGAGAACGATGACTTAGAATTAACTATTACCCGATTCATGCTGTTTTAGGGGAATGGAATGGGACTATGCCTAATGGCAGAGAGGTCGAGCCTTGCTTCCCTCTCGTTTCCCATTCTCCTTGAACCAAGTGCAGTGTGAATCCGCTTCGGATCTGGCGTTTCTGCGTAAAGTAGTTCACTCGGGTCTGACGCTAGTTGTTGCTAGCTAATGACCAAACAGGAAAACCCAAATTCAGGTCGATCCTAAGTGGGAACGGCCAGGACACTTCCGCTACGTGGCAGACGCGGGAAGACCTAGATCGCAAGTCCCGTAACATTCCATGGGAGTGCCAGGCGGAGCTTTCTAGACATCCTTCTCGATGGACTGCTAAGATGTGTCCGAAATGATTCTAGTGGACACGTTACAACTATGCTAACTTTAGGGAGATAGGTATACCAAGTAAGCTTGGGATATCATGCCCTTGATGTACCCTGAAGTGGTGATGTGGTAGGATGGGCTACGGTAATCCCTAGGTACCATGCTGCATGTGTGTATCTCTCTCACTTTTCTTTTTCTTTTTCTCTTCTTCTTTATATTTTTTAAAATATAAAAAATATAAATTAGAAAGATAATTCATTACTTAGGTAGTGGCCTACTAAGAGCATGTTAGAGACATCTTGAGCTAAGCATGTATCCTTTCAATGAATTGCACAACTCAAGGATTGACACAAGGTAGAAGGGATGTGTGCAAACCGTGAACCTACTATTTACCATATCTCTTAGCAACTCGATGCAATAGGTTGGTAGTAGTAGTTCCCTAATATGGAGGTAGATCATGTCTACCTAGTCAAAACCTACATTCACATCAAAGAAAAGTGTCAGGAGATCAACTACTCCTATGGTGTGATTGGTTGCTAAAGTAGCATGATAAGAAATCAGAGTTAGTTATAGGTTGTAACAAGGGTGGGAGCTACATAATTAGTGTACTTTCCCAAGAAATGCATGAAGGATGGGATAAGATGATCAAAAGGTTGGAATAGATAAATCTTGGCTTTGTGCACAGCCTTCCCATTAAGCACCTTCGAGAAGTTATACCTCCAATGCTTCTTCTAGTCAAGACCATTGATGTAATGGTGTGGATATGAACAAAAAGTGGGCTCACTTGATCAAGTTCACTTGAATACTTGAAGGCATTCCAAGCTACTTGAGGATTGGATACTTCCACTCTGGTTACCTCTTGGCTAAGCTTTTCTTGGTTTCAAAAGGATGTATCTACTTATGCCTCCCTAGATTTAACATGATGCCCTAAAGGTATCAACTTCAACATGTCAAGCCCAAGTTTTAGCTATATTGTTGGTTGCTCTGATTAGCATACGAGTAGCTTATGGGGATAGAGGTTCCTTGTACTTGGTGATCTCATCTATCTTGAAATCAAACAATAGTGTTATTCAAGACTCTTTCTAAATTCAATACCTTTGGAACTTTTCCTTAGGTTATTCCTCTGGGTGACTTGTTTTTCATTGATCATCATGAGCTCAAGAGAAAGGGGATGGTCAGTCACCTTTTGTGGCTACTGCTCGAGTTCTTCCAACATGGCATTATAAGCTTTCCTTTGTTTTCCTACTTTCATTGGAGTAGGTCCTATGGAGAAATCATTAGATGATGGTAGGTCAGGGAAGTCAGTTGGTGGCATCATGGCTACTAGTGATTCTAAGATTATTGGGGACTTAGGGGGGAAAGACACTTTATCCCTCAGTTTCAACATTTCTATTTCCCACTCTTGCTATCCTTTCTGTAATAGATTTCTTATGACTTCTTACCTCATTAGCTCGATGGTAATCAAGTAGAGTCCCTTGATCTGGTCCATTCCCTCCAAGATGCTTTGAGATATCCCTACCTATGCTTTAAGCTCATTGGGATCTTCAAATAGAGGCATGCATGCTTTAGTGGATGCCTTTCTATAGATCTCCTATTGCTTGATGAGGATGCACTTATAGGTATCCAACTCGATATTATATTGTGCTTCTTCATATAAGCTAATGCCTAAGTCATTGGACAACTTGAGAAGAAATTCTCCTTGTAATATCAAGGTTCCCTTTTCGAAAAAATCAGTAGCCTGGCCCATCTAACTAATGATGGTTTTTTGCAAGGCATTGAGAGTTTTTTTTCACTGCTCTCTCTCCTACAAATGCATTTGCTATTGTACCTTAGCATTTTCCTAGGCGATCACTACACTACCTTTAGTGGAGTGCATGGCTCAACTAGAGGTTTTCTTCCTTAAGATTTTCATTCTCTATCTCGCACTCCTTTTAGTTTGTTTGCACCTCCTTAAGCCTACCTTTCCTATCCTGGAGGATGCCTTCTTTGAACTCCAATAGCTTGTAAAGTTCTTTCTATGTTGCTTCCCTTTGGTTGGCCGTTTGGCTTTTCTCCTTCAAGGTCATTTTCCTTTCCTCCAACTCTTTTCAGATTTATGCCCTTAGATCATTCTCCTTTGCTTTTATGTTTTTGCAAAACTATTCCCTTAGGATGCTTTATTTTTCTTGCTAGATCTTTTAAAATTCTAATTCCTTCTTCTCTTCCAATGCTTTTTGGATGTTTTCACTCCACATGGTCTTGGCTTTATCAACCTCCTTTGTCTTTGCTTGAAGTTTTGCTTCCTTTTTCTCAAGCCACCCTTGTAGTTCTGTTGCATATTTCTCATTTTCTATTATAAAATTTTTGTAGTCCTCTTGCAAGTCATCCAATCTCACCTGCATATCTTGTTTTTCTTCAAGAGCATTAGCCTTTGCTCTTTTGAGATCCTCGCAAGTCTTCTCTAATGTTTCAATTCCTCCTCCTTTACCCTATGACTTTGGATGGCTATGGGTACTTTTTGTAGATTCCACATTTTGTTGTCTCTCTTGTTGAATTCCTATAGTGGTCTCATGTGGGGTCTTGACTTTTTAGGGTGAGTGGCTCTCATAACATACATCAAACTACCCATTCTAGATACATACACTATCTTGGACATCTCAGCCTTCTACTCATCTGATTGAGGATAATTGGCTTGCTAGTGATGAGACCGACCTTCACTTGGGAAGGTAAAGGATAACCAATAGGCTTTACATCCTGCATATAGAATCACTCAAGCGCCTTTTTTATATACACCTATAGGTAAAGGAATCCCTTAGAATGATCATGTGTGATATGCATACTAAGAATTTTTTAGGCTTGCCCCATGTCCTACCAGAGTGGTTTGCTCATTGTTTTGCCAATAGATGATGGGGGTTGGATAGTTATGTATTTCCGCTTTGTATATACTTAGACTTAGCTGATTGTTTTTCTTCGCCTTCAAGCATGGTGCCTTTAGGTGGGATGTTGTTGGGAATAAAGGGACACTATGCCTTTTACATGTGCTCAAGTGTGAATACACCCTTAGCACTTATAATTTAGTCTTTTACACATAACTATCCAAAAACCTAAATAGTCGTACAACTCTTTTGTACCCACATATCATGAATCTCACTCTCTACTGTTGCTGCTCTATCTCTCTCTCTCTCTCTCTCTCTCTCTCTCTCTATCTCTCTCTCTCTCTCTCTCTCTCTCTCTTCACCATTGCCATTATCAAACATTGAACCTTCATTTCCCATGGACCACCACAATTTGCCAAAGGGTATATCAACATTTTCCATGAATTCCATTGTTTCTAGCATGTCTCAGCTCATAAAAACTGCTACTACGGCTAGTGCATTGCAATGTGGAAAAGATGGAGGGTTCTAGGACATTAGTGTCAAATCACATGTCAAAGAGATTGAGGCTAAGAAAAAGGGACGATCTAAAATCATATCAAAGATCTTCTTGACTTGAATCTTCAAAGCATCCATCTCATCAATCACAAGCTCTCCTAGCTACCATCATGAGCCTTCTTCATGTATAAATGTAGATCCATATCACTATAAGAATATCCCTACAAATGAATGGAAGTATCAAACTTGATACCATTTCCTAGGTGCTTGTTGAATGCCATAAAGATAATTTCTCAACTTGCACACTAGGAGTTCCTAGCCCTCATGCAAGTCTCCATGTAAAAAATAAATTTTCACATCTATCAAATAAAGGTCCAAATCTAATTGTGCAATTAAGGTGAAAACCAATGGTAGGGTACTCATATTGATTAGAAGAAAGAAGACTTCATTGAATTCAATACCATGTTCTTTCTTAAAATCCTTTGCAATCAATGTGGCTTCATATCCTAACTTAGGGTATCGATGGGTACTCTTCAACTTGTATACCACTTGCATGGCAATGCATGTTTCCCACTAGGCAAAGGAACCAAGTCCCATATATGGTTTTTTAATAGTGAATCAAACTATAAGTGCATGGCTCTCTTTTAATATTGACTATCACCTCTATGCATAGCCTCCTCATAAGTAAAAGGCTCACCAAAATTTGTCACTATGACATAGTCCATGGAGGGTATAACTTTATCAAAGCTGACTTCTTAAAATCCTTTGCAATCAATCTGGCTTCATATCCTAACTTAGGGTATCGATGGGTACTCTTCAACTTGTATACCACTTGCATGGCAATGAATGTTTCCCACTAGGCAAAGGAACCAAGTCCCATATATGGTTTTTTAATAGTGAATCAAACTATAAGTGCATGGCTCTCTTTTAATATTGACTATCACCTCTATGCATAGCCTCCTCATAAGTAAGAGGCTCACCAAAATTTGTCACTATGACATAGTCCATGGAGGGTATAACTTTATCAAAGCTGACTTCTATCAAAGCTCCTCTTGAGAGATCATCTTGCAAACCTTGACTACCTACTCAGGCTACTTATACATCTTCTCCTCATGAAAAACAACATCATGGCTATAGATGGCCTTCCATGATTGTGAATCCCGTAGCTGATAGTCAATCTCATCCACATCCCCATAACCAAGAAAGATGTGTTTCATAGACTTATAATGTAGCATATTGCATTTGTCCTTGGGAATATGGCAAAAATCTTCACCCCTAAAGACTTGCAAATGAGTATAGGATGAAGGGTTTCCAGACCATACCTAGTTTGCAACCTAACAACTAGTAGCAGTGCATGGGGATTTGTTTATTAAGTATAAAGCAATAGTAACTAGATCAACCCAAAAATGTTGTAGTAAGCCTGCTTGGCTAAGCATATTATGGACTCTCTCTTGAATTGTATTGTTCATGTGCTCTACAATACCATTCCATAGTGGGGTCCAGGGGGGACAGTCAACTAATACTTAAATCCTTCTCATCACAAAACTACTGAAGTATATTAGAGACATATTTACTTCCATTCTTAAACCTTAGGTATTTTATCCTATACTCAATCTAGTTCAAGCCAATGCTCAAAGGTAGAGGATGACTTTGATTTCTACTTAATAGGATATACCAATATCTTATGCAAATAATCATCAATAGAAATCACAAAATACTTCATGCCACATAGTGATTGACAAGGCATGCGACAACATACATTAGAATGAATAAGAGCCATAGGCTCACCCATGTGCATAAGGTCAGACTTCTTATGAGAATTATGGATCTTTCTACCATAAAGACAATGGTCACAAGAATTACAACATTTGTAATCAAGAGGGTGAAAGATATTGCAAAAAAGTAAGAATTTTCATTTCCTTTAAGGACATGTGCTCAAGGTGACGATACCATAAGGATACACGTGGTATGTTAGCCACATTTGAAACACTGTCTATAGACCCATATATAGGCAAGGGATAGAGGTTGCAACCTTTGCACCTCAAGCAAAGACAAGATTCCCATGGGTAATCTTCTGTAGAGGTGAGTGCAAGCTCTATCGCTACGATGCATGGACCACTTATTCTTCAAGAATTTCAAGCAAGCACTAATGGCTACCTCTCACATAGCCGATGCGATGTCCCTCTCTATGAGTGTAATGAGCTTACCTTAATGCTTGATTGAGTTGCTTCCTCTCTCAAGCACTCTGATAGCTCCACGATTCTTGATGCAAGCTCAAGCATCCTCAAGCCTCCACCTCCAAGCTCCATCCTCCATAGCCATATTGTGTGAAATAAGAGAAGAGAAGAGAAGAGAAGAGAGAGGATGGTGGAGAGCTTCACCTCCTTGATCCCTCACCCTCGCACACTCACTCCTCACACTCTCACACTCCCTTCCTCAAGCACACACAAGCAAGCAAAGAGAAGAGAAGGAGAGAAGAAGCAAAGTCTATTTTTCCACACACCAAAGAATGAGCTCTCATTCATCTTTTGAACTTTATATGCAAAGCCTTAAATCCCATTTGGGCGGTCATCCCCTTTTTACATGGCTGTCCATAGCCTAGGCCCTTTTTTCCATTGTTCTCCTATCTTTCTAGCTTCCTTCCTAGTCCATCTATTTTAATAATGTGCACAGGTCAGAGCTCGGTGCTCTTAAAATAAATCATGATGCGCCTTGTGCTCTTTTACAAAAGTAATGACGTGCTTTTTCTTGGGTGCCTTTGATCCTTGATTTAGGACTTTTTCACACTTCTTGTGTTTTTTGATTTTTCTTGGCGTACCTTCATTCTCCATTCGGCTTTTGCCTTGGCTTTGTCTTCTACTTTAGATTTTCTTAATTTTCCACCATGTCTGTTTGAGGGTTAACATTACCCCCCTCCTAGTTGAGTGCCAGTCCCATGGCACTAGTTGGGGGATGGGTTAGAATCTACTGCTGGAGTAGCCACGTAGCTCTTTGAGTTTGTGTACAAGTTGAGTTGAAAAGTGTGTTGGAAGGATTTATGGAACAGTGAGGCCCTTGAGTTGGAGATGATCCCTTGTGTTGGAGGGATTCATGGACTTGAAAGGCCCTTGAGTTTGGATTGAGCCCTGGTCATGGCAGAGAGGCTAGTGGGTGGATCTGGGATTGAAATTGAATATTGTGTTGGATGGATTCTCACCCAGCCCTCTGCGGTGACCTTCTTATGCACTGTTCGAAATGAGCTTCTTCATTCACTTTTTGATGGGGGTTGTGGCATTTGTCCCTTGGTTTGTTGGGTTGGCATGGTAGGATGTTTTATAAGATAGAGAGCACATTGCATAGATGATGGGGTCATTGAAGCTTGTGGGGGGACATTTGGTTATGCATTACATATGGGTGTGTGCCATTGTTGTGTGGTGCATTGTGCGCATGCTAGTGGGATGGAGCTTAGGGTGACAGGTCTTACCACAGGTGAGTGTTACTGTCCTGGGTGTGTCTTGCCCTTGATATGACCTAAGCGTGATGTGGGGGGTCAAAATGAGGCTAGGGGGTTAGGGACGGAGCTGACCGACGGAAGCCACCGGACGCACCTAACTTGAGGACCCCTAGGTGCAGTGACTGTGGTGAATGCGCAACATGTAGTGGCGATGCATGATATTTTTCTCATTTTTTAAAAATAATAATAATAATAATACAATTACATAGTCGTGACAGAAGTTTAGTCTTCCTCATTGGAGTGAGGTGGAGAAGGGAGTTTAATAGATTTACTAAGGAATCGACGGCTCTAGAGATGCCCCTTGAGGTTTAGGCGGACTTGAAGGGTGGTGGTGGAGAGGAATGGATGATTCCAACAGGTGAAGTGACTATCATTCATGTCCTCTAGTAGAGTTCAGAAAAATGAAGGCAATAGAGTGGCTTGCATCATTAGCCGAGCCATACACAGTTATCTATAGCATTAGGATCAAAATGGAGCACTAGGAGGCCGCGGTCATGCGGGGTGGGGTCTTGCCTAAGGAGTATCCTAAGCAATCTAAGGTAATTAGAAGTGGTAATAAAGGTGGGGTGAGGGCATGAAGAGAATTGGTTAGTGAATTGGATTAGAGTATCATACAAGTTTTTTGACGTGAAGACGAGGGCATCTTCATATGTAGTATAGTGAGGATTATAGATTACAAGGAAGTCATAACGGACGTGGACATTGGAGTCAAAATCCACTTCCACCCTTCAAGGTTAAGGCATAAATGTTGGGTCATTCTGCTCGAAGGGTTGGGTGTTGTAAAAGGCCATCCAAGTGTCCATGTTGGTGTCGTAGACCCTTCTTCTCCATGTAGGTTGGCATTTATAGCTAGGCACATACCGTGGTACTTCAAAAACTTTATTTTGCCAAAATTTGGCATCTTCTATGGCCCATCATGTGGGGTTCATCTCTCTCTCCTCCAACCATCTTTGTCTGAGCTTGCTTCCGATGTTAGTCACCTCCTCCACCACCTTGATCAGCAACACTCTACGTAGGGTGGTGGGGAATTCGAAGTTGAGGTCAAAGGAGCTTCTAGCCATTTCTTGCCTCTCCCAGCTTATGAGGTTGATGTGAAAGCTTGCTAGGGTGTCGTCCGCACATGGTGGGATAGGTGCATAGGGTGCCCTCACTCCCCTTGCATTCCATTTTCTCCTTGTCTCCTCCACCATTTGCTTCCTTCTTTCTCTTAGTGCTGCAATTCTTTCTACAGAGGTGTCTGCGTGTTGTTGCTCTTCAAGCTTGAGCGAAGGAGGTGGTGGGACAAGATCCTCTTCATGTGGTCCTATCTCAAAGTTCACTTCCACCTCCCTTTCCCATCTTGGCTCTTACTGCTCCTCTTCTAGGAACCTGAGTGCGTCCACTTCTTGTGAGGTTAATCCTGCCAATAGAAGATAATGGTTTTGTTCTTCCAGGCTTGGGCCAACTCCACAAAGTTGTAGTGGCATCTGCAGTCTAGCCTTTAGTGCCCGATGAGCCATTCCCAGTTTCTTTTCATTGCCTCCATGGACTCTCCTTCCTTTGCCTAGGTGACGTCCACCTTGTTGGGTGTGGAAGCCCACTTGGGTGGCCTCCACTTTGCTTTCAGCAAGTAGCTTTTCATTTTCAGCTTGAGTGAGGTGATGCACCAAATCTTTGACCCTTTTTTCATTTTGATTGGTCCATTCCTCTGCCCTCTTGTTCATGTCTTCAAGGCTTTCCCCTTGCCTCTAGGCCAGCACTGCCAACCTTCATTCTTGGTCTTCAATTTCAGCCCTTAGCTATTGCTGCTCTTCATGTGCCATGATAGCCTCTTGGGTTAGTCTCTCCATCTCTATTTCACACCTACAAGCTCTTTCCTCCCTCACCTCCTCCAACTCTTTTGTGGCTTTAGTGAGTTTCTCCATTAGAGCTTGCAGACCTTCGTAGAGTGTCACAATATCTTCATTGTCCTACCATAGGCGTTCTGTGGCCTCCGTTTCTCTATTCAAGCACACTTGCCATTTAGCTTTTGTCTCTTCCCAAGCTTGTAGCTACTCTTTCAACTCATTGCCATTTCTTTGGGCCATGGCCATTTGGCGTGTTGTCTCCAGTTGGAATGCTGCCATGGCCTCCTTTTTAGCTTCAAGATCTACTATCGTGGTTCTCTTCTTCTCCTTGGCTCTTTCTATTGAGAGAGAAGCCCTTTGACGTACTCATTGTATTCTTTGGGAGGCCTCTTTGTTGCAGGGATAGAGGTTATAGAGCCTGCCACTTTTGCTTCCTAGGGTCTCTCCTCGACTTGACATTTGCCATAGCCAGTCTTTTGGTCCCTACTAGGGGGGTTCCTTCTCCTGCTCCTTGGCCCATTTCCTTATTTACAAAGTACTAGACCCAAGACATTAGGTTGCTAGCATCCACCTAGGTCGTAGAAGTGGGAGTGGAGATGGCGAGTGTAGGGAGGGTGGGTATGGGGGTGATCAGGGCCTTGCCCTTGCCTTCTTACACTACAAGTGGCATGAACTCAGGCACACATGTGCTTGAGCAAGGCCCCTTGTCTCAAATGGGACTAGGAGGTTTTGGCTCATCGTGCCTAGATTGTTGCTCAATGGACCTATGCATGGCGAGGGCCATGTCTTCCTCCTCTTCTTGCTTTCTCTTCCTTTTCCTTAGCCTTTGTGGACTCCCTGCAGGCCTTTTGCAAGTCTGCCTTTTCTTATCTTCTCCTCTTGTTGGTCTTGTGCAGTTTTCTTTTTCATTTTCTTAGCCTTTCCCTGGCTAGTTTTCTCTTCTTGTTCTTTGCTTTCCTCTTCTTCGCTTAATGTCCTCTTTTTGCTGGACTGTGCTGCCTAGTGAGGCAGTGACCTGCTTGGTATTTCATCCACCCCCTCTCCTCGTTCTTCCTGCCCCCGTCCCAAGGCTTCCTTTATGATTGCGGTGAGGAACCCACCAAATCCAATGGTTTTAGCCTTTGAAGGCGAAGCTTTCCTTTTAGCTTTGGTGGCATGAGATTCTCCTTCAACGAGCTATCCTCTTGTTGGCAAGGCTTTTGCTGAGATCTCAATCGTCTTTCTCATAAACCCGTTGAGGTTGACCTCATCTAGCAACTTTGTTGTGACACTCTCTAGCAGGGGGACGTTGATGCGGCTCATGATGGAGTTGTATCTTTGGCTAGAAAATAGCACGTGCACTATCCTGGCTTGGAGTTGGATTTCGGGATCAGGAATGTCTGCCAAGATGATGCCCTCATTGGTGTGGACTTTCACCTTGTCCATCCCTAGTAAGGCATATACGTCTCTTTTTGGATTCCTTCTACTTTGTTTGCCATGTCCAATGCCTTTTTCACCATCTCCAGGGTCAATTCAATCTGCACTTGGCGAGTTTCCTCCCCCTTATGCACGGTTATGGTGCTGTGGTTTCTGTGGAAAATCCTCAGGAACTCTAGACAATGGAAGTAGAAAACCCTTTGGCTCACTGCTTCCACATATTTTTGCAGATTGCATTGTTCGATGATTTGCCTTATTGCCCATTTTTCAATGGCCACATCATCTAGGTTGAAGATATGCTAGAAAATTCAAACTAGTTAAAGGCTAACGTTTCCATCGAAAGTCCATACTTTACTTGTTCTTCCTTTGAAAAAGGCAATTTGCTAGCCTTGTCTTGGCTTGCCATGATGGTTTCCTGTCATGAAGCCATATTCACCATTAGTGGTTTTCAAAATAAGCAATAGGAAAGCACTACGTGCTTATTGAACTAAAATGCAGAAGTAGACTTTTCCTTCTAGTAGTCTATTGATATTAACTTTTATTAACCTTTTCCTTAATCACAAGTTGTTGCATTTTACCCTTGCAATGTGTGCTTTTCCTTTATTATTTTCTCTATGTGTTTGGTTTGATCCACCTTACCCCTTTTTTGTTTGGTTCAAATTACCCCTTCCCCCTTCGCAATGAAAAGAATCATTCCTAGGATTGTAACGTGCCGCTCCTCAAATCACGGGACACTCTTAGCAGTCCATCGAGAGATATATCTAGAAGACGCCACCCGGCACTCCCAAGGAATGACAGGGGGTTTGCCAACTAGGGTCTCTCGAGTCTGCCCCGCAACGGAACTTATTCGACCATTCCCACTAGGATCGACCTGAAGTCCGGATTCCTAGCCAACGTTGTCTAAGGCCATAGACCAACTTTTTCCTAACATTTCCTATTAACATCTCCTTTGAGGAAAGCTCTCGGCTAACCGAGACCACCCTTCCGTAGGATAGACCCATTGGTCACATCCACCACGCTTCCCTCGGGGGTTGTTTTAGTTATCTAATTACCTACCACATTATGTTTGACACATAAAAGAAACTTCCTTAATTAATCCCGTTAGACACAGGTTCCTTTACGTAATTTAGGGCACAGACATGAAGACAAGATAAAACAAGATCAAACACTTCCTTAACTTATCTTCAGATTAGTGTTTGTCTCCCACCCATACAGGAGAATTAAGTATTCCTTTCTACCTCCGTAGAAAAATCCTTCCGTCTCCCGGCAGGAAAACCCAAAGGTTTATCCTCCCAAGATTCTACCTTGTAACTAGTATCAAGGCCTCGAGATCCCATCTCGAGTCATGTAGAACACTTGTGTAGGGCCCGAAGGCATTGGGATTTATGGCCAGAGCCCCCACTGGCACCCAAGCGTCCTCCTACACTAAGTAATTTCCATAGAGAGACCTCTTGCGGCAGGTTCGGTCCACATTCCCAGTGCAGATTCACAATCCCTTGGATAGGGTTTGCCGGTTCGCGGGGGGTAGCTAGCGCCATCGTTCCTTAATTATCCCTTTAGAAAATCAACCACAGCTGAAGCACCCAGCTTAAAAAAAATCACTAGGGAAAACATCCCTTTTGTTTCCATGGCAATCAATCATCTCAGACATGGCCATGCAATCAGCAAACACACCCCACTTGGGTTAATATCCAAAACCACATTAACAAACAGTTGAATGCACAACCTCTTGCTTCAAGGCATCGCAATCCCATTGCATGCACAATCAAAATTTAACTTGGATGTATCAAAACACTTGCTCAATGGATTTACAACCTTTTCAAACAGCCAAGCATAACTTGGATCAACAATCCATTTAGGGTTAGGTCACCAGCTTCAATTAAGCTAGGAGCGTATCCATTTGCGATAGTCCACAGCATGATCGATAAAACAATTTGCAAGCAATTATACTTATTCCTAATGCACCGGATCCCATGAAGGTCTATGTTTCTATCCATCGGATACTATCATTTCATGTGTTTCTTTTAGTCATGATCGCAAAGCATGAATTCTAAATGACTATTCATGCACTAAACTAGTTTAAAGGCTATTATTTTATGTGAAATAATGCAAAAACCTTATCATTTTATGTGTGTAAAATCTATCATTTCATGCATCTAAACTTATTTGAACTCCATACCCTACCATTTCATCCATGCAACCGAGCGCTTAGAGTAAACAAAAATCCTACGACTCGTCCTTGTTCCATGCACGTAGATAACCCTTTTATCTCTTCCATGAGAAATAAATTAACTATAATGCTTAAAGAACCTGGGTTTGATTCGTGTTCGTAGGGGCATTTATTGAGTTGGTCGCTCCGCTCGCCTCTCCCGCATTACCGGTACCAACGGTAGCTTTGGCACCTACGCTTCCCACGATTTTCTTCTTGGGAGCATTTCTACTCGGGGTTTGGATAGTCCAAGCCTTAGCGGCCTTCAAGGTGACCGGCTGGGGAGGGAAAGGTCATGGGCCAGGGATCCTTTGCCGATGAGGGGGTGGCTTGAGTGTGGCTCCTCGAACCGTCTTCACTCTCCAACTCTCTTCCCCTCTCTTCCTCATTCTCTCTCTCTCCCTCTCTTCTTTCTCTTCACTTCTCCTTCTTTCTCTCTCTCCTTCCTCCTCTTCTTCTTTTTCTACTTCTCCCTTCTCTCCTTCTACCTCTTCTGCTTCTTCTTCACTTCCTCTTCTCCTTCTCTCTCTCTCCTCTTTCTCTCCTTCCCTTCCTCTCTTCTCTCTCTCCTTCTCTTCTTCTCTCCTCTTTCTCTCCTTCCCTTCCTCTCTTCTCTCTCTCCTTCTCTTCTTCTCTCCCTCTCTTCTTCATTTCCTTCTTCTTTTCCTCCTCTTCTCCTTCCCTTCCTCTCCTCTCTCTCCCTCTTCTTCTCCTTCTTCTCCTCTCTCTCCCTCTTCCTTCTTCTCCTTCTCCTCTTCTTCCTCTTCTTCTTCTCACTTCTCTCTCTCCTCTTCTTCTCTCCCTCTTCTCTCTCTTCCCTCTTCACCTCCTTCTCTCCTTCTTCTCCTCCTTCTCTTTCCCTCTTCCCTCTCTTCTTTTTCTCCCTTCCTCTTCTTCTTCTCCCTTCCTCTTCTTCTTCTCCTCTCTCTCCTCTTCCTCTCTTCTCTCTCTCCTTCCCTTCTTCTATCCCTCTTCACCTCCTTCTCTCCTTCTTCTCCTCCTTCTCTTTCCATCTTCTCTCTCTTCTTTTTATCCCTTCCTCTTCTTCTTATCCCTTCCTCTTCTTCTTCTCCTCTCTCTCCTCTTTCTCTCCTTCCCTCTCTTTTCTGTTCACAGAAAAAAAAGGGGGTGGTACTGCTAGGCCGCTGGACAAGTTGACGAGGTAGGGGGTGGCGCCTGCTGCAAGCGCTGGGGGGGGGAAGCTCACTGCAAAACTAGAGGGAGGCCATTGTTGCTCACGGCCAGCAAGGGGGCCGCCTGCACAAAAGATGGGGGGGACCTCTGTCTGACGCCGGGAGGAGGGGACGCTAGAGGAGGCCGCTGCCTATACGTTAGGGTGGAGAGAGGGTCATTGTGTTGCCATGGAGGGGAGGGAAGGTGACGCAGTAGGGGGCTTTATAGGCGAAGGGGGGAGGTGGTAAGGCGGTGCCACCCACCACCTGAGGGACTGCATGGCCCCCATCTCCCATACTTCACTCCCTCTCTCTCTCTCTCTCTCCCTGCCATGCACATGACAGGGGGAGAGATAAAAAAAATTGAAAAAAATTAAAGGGGGGGAAAGTTCCTATGGGGGGGGAGGGGGGGGGGGGGGGGGAGGAGACATTACAAGGATGAAATGGTTTGAGGATGAAGGGCCTTCAGCACATGACATTAGTGTTTTACTTTTGCATGACCCAATCATAGAAACTTGGATTATATTCTAATTAAGCATAGTGGTCCATATCAAAAGGGTGGATGCCCACATGTGTAATGTAAGTGAGGAAATCAAGTAAGAAGTCACTAGAGGCCACTCTTTTGGCAACATGCAACTCCTCCTCGATGAGGATGTGATCTAGATAAGGGTGTTCTTTAATGTGGTCTTCCATGGGTCGATTACGGAGGGTAGTCAACACCCTATATGAAGTTGGAGTGACATAGGTTGGGTCATATTCAGATGCTTTGATTGTGCGTTGCTATTCAACATTAGTCATTAATAGGCATCCCTCTTGCTCCCATTGCAATCGTAGAGCATATCATTTTTGCAAGAAGGGAGAATTATTGTCAGCAAGTCATTGCAACTTCTTGATTTCCTAGTTTGTGGACATAATCGTGCTCTTGTTATACGACGTGATGAGACATTGTTTGGTTGCTTGTTCCTTGGATACCTTGGTTGTAATTATCTCCGTAGCTGCTTCGAAATCTTTAACGAATATGAATTCCAGCTCCTCCCAAAAGCACAAGGGAGTGTTCGCACTTCCATTGCTACAGGTTCTTCCAAGAGTCCTAGATCTAGTCGATCGTAGCTTTTAGCCAATGTCATGCAAGTAGCATCCAAGAATTGGAAGCAAGCAACCAAGTCGACCCCAGTATTTTCACATAAGTCTGTAGGGCCAAGGTTGTTGAGATGACAAGCTCAACACATGCGGACATTGATGATGGACCGCCTGGTTAGATGGGTCCACACGTCTACACTTAGCACGTCGATGGTTATTATGACTCTCACATGGCCACTGACTCATTACTTATTATATTTAGGTTGTTACACCTATTTACAGCTGGCATAGTTATAGCGCCAGTCGACTAGTGTAGTCGGTTATGCATTGTTTGACTTAGTAGGCCACTTTCCTTTTATGTTGTATCTTATCTATACTTTGTGTACATTGTAAAGAGTGTGGAAGAAGAAGAAGAAATCAGCAAGAAAACGTTTTGGCCTCCATCTCTCTTCTTGTCTCTTGAGTGAGCTTCTCCTTGTGCATTTTGTGTGTGTTCGGCGCAGCATCTTGAGCAACCCCCTCCACCACGCGATTCTTGACATGGTATCAGAGCCGCGCCATTGAGAAAGGCTGATTTCGAAGGTTGAAGCAAAGGAGAAGAAGCAAGGTTTGAGCAAGCAAGCTACGGGTAAGAATCTCTCCCATTCTTGCACTCCTTCTCTTGGATAGTGCTTGTGGAGGCACCGGAAGCAGGGCAGAGCAAAAATCTCAGATTGCAGTGAGATTTGGTGTGCGCGAAGAGCGCTGTATATTCTGCAGATAACCCCTTTAGGGCTTTCCTACAGAGATTTTGGGCATTTGAGGCCGTTTCAGGGCCCATTTTAGAGCCGCAAGGTTACGGACAGCAGTTTCGGGGTACACTGTGACTTCGACTGTATTGACCGAACGTGGGTGCGCAGGTTACAGATTTCAGATCTGTAAGTTCAAAGGTGTTTACCAGTGAGTAAACACAAGGTTTATCTGCAAAAAAGGTTGCAGATTGCATGTATTGTTGAGCAGACAGTTAAAAAGGCTGTCTGGTGTATTGTTGTGCACTACAGGTCCAGGGTTGCAGAAGATTTACTTGCTGTTGGTATTAATTTTGTGATAATGGCAGAGAACAGTGGAAGCCCTATCATTGAGAAGCTCGACAAGAACAACTACCCTTCATGGAAGTTCCGTGTCACGAACTTCCTTATTGGAAAAGGCCTCTACGAGTTTGTTTCAGGTGAAGAAAAGGAACCGGAGATGAGTGATCCTCCAACTGCAGAAGAGACAAAGGCACGGAAGGAATGGAATGCAAAGGATAAAAAGGTCATGTATTGGTTGTCTGCAGTAATTGACAATAATATGCTGGGACACATTAGAAATGCAGAGAATTCATATGCAGCTTGGACCATACTTGAAAGTATGTTTTCTGTAAATACAAAGGCACGAAAGATTCAACTCAAGCAAGAGTTGAATACATTGAAGAAAGGGAAGATGTCTATCAATGAGTATGCACTGAAGGTAAGAAGCATTGCAGATGCATTGGCAGCGATTGATGCAATGCTCGATGATGATGATTTGGTGTCGTCTACCTTGGGTGGACTTAACAATGAAAAGGCTTGGAAATCTTTTGTAACTTCTGTATATGTCAGAAAGCCATTTCTAGATTTCGATGAGTTGGTCTCCCTTATGATCACTGAAGAGATCAACATGCAGAGTGAGACACCTGAAAGAAGTGGTGAACAGGTCCAAGCTTTCTACTCCAGTTCAGGAAGGGGACGTGGCAGGTTCTCTTCAAGAGGCCGTGGTACAGGACGTGGTAGTGACAACCAGCAAAACAGATTGAATCAGCAATTTGGCGATATGCAGGTTTCAGGAGGTCGTGGTAACTTTAGAGGCAGGGGGAGCTTTAGAGGAAGAGGTGGATGGCAGAACAGAGGTTCTAACAACTCTGGTATTGTGTGCCACTACTGTGGCAAAACAGGTCATATTGCAGCCCAATGTTATGCTAAGAGAGATGATATCCGCAGTGGTAAGTTGCAGCAAGGAAACTATGCATCGTCTTCACGACAGAATGAAGATAAAAATGAACGTTTGTTCGTTATGCAGCATATGCTGAATGCTGTTACAGAAAGGGAACACATGAAGATGTTTGGTGTGTTGATTCAGGTGCATCCAATCATATGACCAGCCATGCAGAATGGTTTGGGAGATGCAGGATTTGCAGAATGCAGGTTATGTGCAGACGGGTGATGACTCATGCCACCCAATTTCACACATTGGAAAAGTTCCCTTGTCCTTGCATGATGGTAAGACAAAGAGTCTTTCATATGTATTGCATGTGCCATCTATTACAAAGAACTTGGTGTCAATCGGTCAAAAGGTAGAGCAAGGGCTGCAAGTCAGATTTAATGCAAAGGGTTGCTTTGTAGAAGACTTCAATGACAAGTGCAGGTTGGTAGCAAAGGGAAGTAGAGTTGGACGTATGTTCACTCTAGATGCTGGAATTCCTACTATGAATGCTGCTATGTATGCCAAAGGAAAAGGTGTTGTTGCAGACATTGAAATTTGGCACAAACGCATTGGACATGCAAATGTACAAAGGTTGAAATTAATGCAGTCCAAAGGGTTGGTTACAGGTTTGCCTACTTTTAAAGTTGCAGAATTTCAGAAGGTATGTGAAGCATGTCAGTTTGGTAAGCAGGCAAGACTTTTCACATGACAGAGATGTAAGCAGAAATATCCTTGATGTTGTGCATACAGACATTTGGGGGCCTACACAAAATGTATCTCTTGGAGGCAGTTCATACTTTGTCACATTCATTGATGATTGTTCTAGAAAGCTATGGGTATATTTTATGAAGGAAAAGAGTGAAGCTTTTGAGCACTTTAGAACTTTCAAGGCTGCAGTTGAAAGAGAAACAGGCTTGAAAGTAAAGTGCCTGAGGTCAGATGGAGGGGGAGAGTACCTCTCAAATGAGTTCAGTGATTTTCTGAGGTCTCATGGGATAAAGAGACAGTTCACATGCAGGTATACCCCACAGCAAAATGGGGTTGCAGAAAGGAAAAACAGGCATATTGCAGAAGTTGCACGCGCCTTGATGGCTGAAAAGAATATGCCTAAGCATTTTTGGTCTAAGGCTGTTCATACTGCTGTTTATATTATGAACGGAACTCCCACAGCTGCAGTTCATGGTATGACCCCCGAAGAATTTTTTACAGGTAAGAAGCCTGATGTTTCACACTTGAAAGTATTTGGCTGCATTGCGTATGTTCATGTGCCAGATGAGTTGCGGAAGAAACTGGATCCAAAGGCTGAAAAGTGTGTCTTTATTGGATACTCTTTAGAGTAGAAAGGGTATCGTTGTTACAACCCTGTCACATGTAATTTCAGAGTGAGCAGGGATGTCATCTTTGATGAAATGAGCAGTTGGTATGCATCTAGTGGTGATGCATTGGATGATGATGATGATCATGACACTCATGTGCAGGCTGAAAAGCAAGAATCACGAACTCTTAGTGGACCAGAGACATCATCTGGTAGTCCTTGGTCTGGGAGACTAAGGAGTACCTCTACATCTTTGGGTGCATCTAGTAGCACTACAGGTAAAGACAAAGGAAAGAATAAAGTGTTAGAAGGTATTGATACATTCTTGATGGAGACTCCAGTGGCTCAGAGAGCTTGGATGATGAGCTTGGCATTCCTTCAGTGAGGACTCTAGGTGTGCAGAGAGCACGTGTTAATGCAAAGACTCCATTGAGTGATCCACTGGTACGCAGGTCTAGCAGGGTGAGATACCCTGTTAAAAGATTTGGTTTTGAGGGTTATGCAGCTCACCATTATGCTTATATGGTGAAACTAGTTGAGGATGTTGAGCCCACATGTTTTGAGGAGGCTGTTGGTCATGCTCATTGGGATGCAGCAATGGATGAGGAGATGGCTGCATTAGAGGCCAATAAGACTTGGGATCTAGTATCATTGCCAAAGGGAAAGAAAGCTATTAGATGTAAGTGGGTTTATAAGATTAAGCACAATGCAGATGGTTCTATTAGCAGGTACAAAGCTAGGCTGGTTGCAAAAGGCTATGCCCAAACATATGGCATAGATTATGATGAAACCTTCAGTCCAGTTGCTAGGATGGCAACTGTCAGATGTGTGATTGCTTTGGCAGCAGCCAAAGGTTGGAGGTTGCAGCAAATGGATGTAAAGAATGCCTTCTTGCATGGTGATTTGCAAGAAGAAGTGTATATGGATCAGCCAGCAGGTTATGAAGATTTAGAGCATCCCACGTATGTGTGCAGGTTGAAGAAGGCACTCTATGGGCTCAAGCAAGCACCAAGAGCATGGTCTGACAAGATCAGAGAGTATCTTGTCAATATTGGCTTTTATGTTTCTGATGCTGATCACTCACTTTATGTGAGAAAGGGAGATGCAGGTTTGGTCATCATAGTCATCTATGTGGATGACTTGATTATTACAGGTGATAGTGATAGTGGGATTGCTGAAGTCAAGGGCTATTTGAAGATGAAGTTTGAGATGAAGGATTTAGGTGAGCTAAGGTACTTCCTTGGCATTGAGGTGATCAGATGTGATGATGGTATATGGTTGTTCCAAAGACAGTATGGCTTGGATATGTTGTCCAAGTATGGTATGACTGCATGCAAACCACTTTCAGTCCCGTTGGAGCAGAATGTAAAGCTGAGTGCTGATGTTGGGGATGAGATAGAAGACCCTACTATGTTCAGGAGGATAGTGGGGAGTTTGATCTACATAACCATTACAAGGCCAGACTTGAGCTATGCTGTTGGTCTTGTGAGTCAGTTTATGCAAGTACCTAGAAAGCCACATTTGGATGCAGTCAGACGCATATTGAGATATGTGAAGTCCACATTACATTATGGACTTTTCTATGAGGCACGTACAGATGTACAAGTGTTTGGATACACAAATGCAGATTGGGCTGGTAGTATGTCTGATAGAAGATCTACCAGCGGATACATGTTCTCTCTTGGTAGTGCAGCAGTTGCATGGAGCAGCAAAAAGCAATCTACAGTTGCTTTGTCGAGTACAGAGGCTGAGTATAGAGGTGTTGCTGTTGCAGCATGTGAGGTAGTATGGCTGCAAAAGCTATTGGCTGATTTGGATGTCCATGTGGAAGGTCCAGTTGTCATTTATTGTGACAACATGAGTAGTATACAGTTGGCTAGGAACCCTGTGTTCCATGCAAGGACAAAACATATTGAGGTACACTACCACTTTGTGAGAGAGAAGGTACTAGCAGGTGAGATTGACTTGGTGTATATCAGCACACAGGATCAGATAGCTGACATCTTCACGAAGGCCTTGGGTACAAAGAAGCTTCAAAAGTTTTGAAGCTTACTTGGAGTTGCAGAGATGCAGTTGAGCTTGAGGGGGAGTGTTGAGATGACAAGCTCAACACATGCGGACATTGATGATGGACCGCCTGGTTAGATGGGTCCACACGTCTACACTTAGCACGTCGGTGGTCATTATGACTCTCACATGGCCACTGACTCATTACTTATTATATTCAGGTTGTTACACCTATTTACAGCTGGCATAGTTATAGCGCCAGTCGACTAGTGTAGTCTGTTATGCATTGTTTGACTTAGTAGGCCACTTTCCTTTTATGTTGTATATTATCTATACTTTGTGTACATTGTAAAGAGTGTGGAAGAAGAAGAAGAAATCAGCAAGAAAATGTTTTGGCCTCCATCTCTCTTCTTGTCTCTTGAGTGAGCTTCTCCTTGTGCATTCTGTGTGTGTTCGACGCAGCATCTTGAGCAACCCCCTCCACCACGTGATTCTTGACAAAGGTTAGAATTGAGCTCCACTCATAAGAGGGTCTAAGCCCAGCAAGTGGTTGAAGTTTGACAACGCTAGAGAGGTCACTAGCAAATGGTTGTCACTTGGTTTGCTCAAGAGTTTGTAGCTTGGCCTTATGTTTGATGGGAGTGGTTGTGGCTGCAAGTGACCACTACTTGGTGCATTTGAGAGTTGAGGGTGGCATCACTGGGACTAGAGGGGGTCGGTTTGTTAGTAACAGGTTATATATATTGACCTATGCCCTAATGAGCTAGGCTTGAGGATGTCATTTGAGTAGTGCCTTTGGATGTTTGGGCTTTAGGCAGCCAAATCAAGGTGTTACCCACATAGTAGCCTTGTGCTTGCAACAAGGCCTTGGGGACCCATTTTGGTGACCGTATCCTGATGTTTATAGTGTCGTCTTTGCCTCCTAGGTTTTGGGTATGGATCCTTAGCTTTGCGAGGCCACGAGTTTCTATTCCTAGGTTGCACTCTCTATTTAGGTACCCATTTGAACTAGGGTTCATGGGCTTCAGTGTTGGTTCTAGTGGGTTTCTAGGCACTCGAGGCTAGGTAGGTTAAGGTGGGTTTCTGTACCAGTGGCTCTATGGAATTTGAAAGAGTCACACTACCCTTGCTTAAAACTGTAACTATGCGGACATTACCCACGGCTATGTGGATACACTACGACTCATAGTCGACATGGCAAGAGGCTTACTTCTTGAAAGTTTGTCCTAACAGCGATTCTATGCCTGCACTCTTAGTGTTGAGCAACACATAGAAGATTATTGGCATGCTTTCAGTCTCGATAGAAACTCTAACCTTGCACTTTCCCAAAAGTGCTTATGGTTGGTTTCCATAAGGGATGAGATTAGCAATAGTGGATTGCAACTGCGGTTTGCCAATTTGGGTCGAATGGTCATGATTCAAGATGTTAAGCTAATGGTACTGCTTTCTCATCCTCATCATCCACCTCAGTGATAGTGGCTACTCGTACGTGGATGGGAGGTGCTAGCATTGGGGTCTCATGCAATGGTTGCACAGGAGGGAAATACTTCTTTATGTACTTTCCATTTAAGAAGCCTATGCCCTCACCCTCTAGGGTTTCTAGCTCGATGTTGCCAGTTTGGCTGATGGTTCAAACCTTAAAATGTCCTAGCCCTCAAAACTTTAGCTTTTGCTTATGTCCCTTGACTGAGTACAACAGTACTAAGTCACCCTATTTGAAGTTGTGATGCTTGACATGCTTGTCAAACCAACTTTTGCGTCTTGCCTTCTCACATAGAATCGCATGGGTGGCTAGAAGTCTAGTTTTTGTTAAGGTTCGAGTTTAGTCAACAAGCATTCCGTCCATGTCCCCTTCCCATGCCATCTTTCTTGAAGAGCTATCTTGAGGCTTGGTACGTCCAAGGGAAGGATTGCCTTTGTGCCATATGTCAATCTGAAGGGGGTCCGTCATACCACCATCTTGTAAGCCATGTGGTAGGCCCACAAGGCTACCATCAATTTGTTATCCCAATCACTACGTGGCATAGAGACAACCTTGGTCAGGACATTTACCAGGATTTTATTTGTTGACTCGGTTTGACCATTTTCTTGAGGGTAGTAAGGTGAGGATTTCTGATGGATGATTAGGAAGAAGGACAGGAGGTGAGCTATCACTTCGTTGATGAAGTGTGTGCCTTGGTCGTTAACTAATTCAATGGGGCAACCGAATCATGAGATCACTTTCTCCCATCGGAACTTAGCAATGGTCCTAGCATCATTCTTTCTCATAGCTTGTGCTTCTTCCCATTTGGTTAGATACTTGATGGTCACAATGATGTACTTAGCCTGTGAATATTATGCCACAGGACTAATGGGTCCGATGAAGTCAATCCCCCATTTCTCAAAGGGTTGTCATGTGATAATTGGGGTTAGCTTCATGCGATCTTTATGAAAAGGGACTTTAGTTTTTTGGCTCTCATCACAATACTTCACGAATTGCGTCGCATCTAGAAGAGGGTAGGCCACCACAGCTAGGACTACAACACCTTGCAAGCTGTCAGATTTCCACTAAAATGTCCTCCTTTGATTCCAGTGTGTGCCTTTGTCAGTATGTCATGCATCTCATGCTCTCACACACATTTGCACAACAACCCATCTTTTCCTGAACCTGTAAAGTTGGCCAGCTATCAACTGATATGGTTGGATTTTCAAGATAAGCCACCTAAGGAGAGCCTTTTCTATTTCTCATTTCGGTAGCTCGTGCTGAAGCATGTGAACTATGTCATCTGCCCAATACAGCGTCAACTCAGCTTTAAAAAAATTTTTTCTGGCAATGTGTCCTATAGTGTATGGGTTATTCACCAGATACAACAAAGCTTGATGGTCAATAAAGAAAGTAAAAGGCATAGCCAAAAGATAATGTCAGAATTTCTTCAGTGCAAATACCATGTCCAAGCCCTCTCTTTCCGCTGTCGAGTAATTCATTTCAGTCTCAATGAGTTGTCTACTAGCAATGCTCATTGGATAATCCAGCTTGTCTTCACTAGGTTGGTACAACACAACTCCTACGGTGAATTTCGAAGCATCGAAGTGGCCTTTTATTAGAAAGTAGCCATATGCCATTTTTCTAATTCTCTTGAAGTCATCATATGGCAATCCATCACTTCTTGTCAAGTACTCAAATACTGATCAATTTGTAGCAATTCACCTTCATATAACTCCTAAAAAATGTTGCTACAAAAGAGTTAGGACATTAATGGTCAAGTGTAGCTCTTAGAATTTCAACCTCTTCACCATCTACCATTATATTATCTTCATCTTCATAGCTTGCTCTTGACTCGCTCTTGACAACATATCAGCCCCCACTAGGTTATCCTTTGCTCTTCATATTCATACCTTTCCCTTGACAACATATCAGCATTGGTTTATCCTTTCTTGTGATATGTTGAAATTCAAGATTCATAGATTTAATATAGACAATCCACCATAACATAACAATGTGAGTGAAACTATCTATAAATATCCTAAGAGGAGGTAAACACTTTGCTTCCATAATCACTTGTGCTCCAATAAAATCCTCCTTGTCACATTTCAAAGTCGTAACCAATTCCTACAATTCTATATTAATTTAGCCCCAAGTTTGACTCCATATATGTTTTCATCATCATAATCCTACCTAATAGCCCAACCAATTTTGCTAGGGCTTGTATCAACAATGATAATAATGGTCCTTCCACTTGCATAATGAACTTTCCTCAAGGAAGGTGCAATCCTTAATAATCTCTTAGCTTTCTCATAGCCTTTGTGTGTATTCTATCCCACTAGAATTTTTACACTTTTATCAATAGCTTATAGAGAGTATTTGGTATTTATGCAAATTGAGAAATTTAGATAAGATAAAACACATACGATCCCAAAAATATTCTTACCTCTAAAACTGATGAGAAGGTCTATTCTGCCTATCAATAGCATCCACTTTGCTGGTGATGGACTTTTTCCATATGGACCACACATGTGATCCATAATCAAATGCTCATTCTATTGACTTCTTCACTGAAAGAGTAAGGTCCACCTCTTCTAGCCTAGTAAAGATCTTTTCACAATCAATAGTGTGCTCTACAACAAATCCTCCACATCCTTGTTTTGCCAATTCTCCATCTTTATCCTCTTTTATATATATCCTTTTATTAGCATGTCATCTAGAAAAGGCATAAAAGGATGTGTTATTTAATCCCACAATACTTTGATCGTTGCATTCATAATGTAAACAATAGAATTTGTTGCCTACTATGATAAATTGCACATATGTACTAGTCTTAATGGTGTCTTCATAATAGTGACACACTTACTTTCAATTGCCAATTAGAAGTGATCACAACCCGCATACTTGTCACCTAAAGAGTATATAGCTCTCCCTACAAAAGAGTTTACAAATTCATCCATAATAGGACCTACCCCTACATTCGTGATGGTCACTTTATTAATAGGTTGCATATCCTAAATGAATCTCAATGTCCCATTAATGAGATGTTTGAATAAGGAGCTAAAGAATTCTCTAAATTTCTCACCTTAATCTTTCCATTTAATAAATCAATCAGCTTAGTGAAATAAGCCTTTGGCATTGGAATTGTCCACAAGTTTTCCTTTTGGTGTATGGTTGCAAACCACTATTTTTTCAATCTTAACAATTTCTCTTCTATATACATATTCAGCACAAGCAGTTTTGGTCTTAGTACCCTCATCATCATGCAGTGTTTGAATACCATGCAATCTTGGCTCTTCTTCTCCCTAAACCATATTATATATTGGATCCCTAATAAAATTCCATTTTCTCTTAATGATACCAATTATCTCTTCTATAAAATTCCCTCTTGGCAATGCCAACAATCTCTCCTAGTGTAAATTTCACTTTACTATTCAAGATGCATTTTTCTAGGACTTATGTCAATGGCCATCTCAATGTCTTTGACTACAATTTCTAGTATGCCTATTTTTCCTTTGTTTTAATATGTCCTTTCTTCTTTCCCTCTTTGCTCAAGGGAAGGCCTAACAAGAGGTGAAGTTGATTAGAGTCAGATCTTCAACTCCCCTTTGTTGCTCTCTTTGACATACTTAGATTTCCATAATCTCTCTTTCTCTTCTTTTTCACAATACCTTGTTTGTTTTGAGACTTTACAAGATATGAATAAACAAATAAAGATTTTACTAGAGCATCCCAACCTATGTTTTCCCGAATACTCTTTCAATAACCTCATTCGATCCTACTCTAGGAAAATTTCCCTTATTTGTAGTATGCATAGAATGTGTCCAAATTTCCATTATCTTGCCATCAAAGGGAAATACACAACTAACATATTTTTCAATCTCAAAACCAAAGGTATCAACTTCAACTACATCATATGCATTTTTTAGAGCCATGTCATTAAACAACTTTTGCATGCTAGCATTTCCAAAATTTGGATTGGTGGTAATCCTATATTGCAGTGATGGATTTTCCCATCCTTGAAGAAAATATGATTTTTGTAAAATGTATCTTTATGCATCTTGTGATCTCTATGCTCATGCTCAGTGCTATGAAACTACATACATCTTCAAAAAAAAACAAATCCTTCATGAATTGGAGCCCTTGATCTTGAAGACCATTCATTTTCCTCCAACTTTGCAAGATTTTGTTCACGGGGGTTCACTCATAGTAAAGAAGACATGTCACCTACGTGCAAGGACTTCTAAAAAAACCCCTATTTATGAAGCTTGTAAGACTAATATATCCCCCTATTTAAGCTTATAAGATATATACATGTATGACTTTTTATGTATTCCCTTTCTTAAATGTAAGTCTTCATAGAACATATACTAACTTTGTTTTTAAAAGTTGGAATTATCCTAAGCAATTAAAAGTATCAAAAAAGTCATATCACAAAGTGATTTATGTAGTGGCACTTGGATACCATCAAAGCATGTGTCACAATGTTTTTGGGTGCCCGTGCCCCCTTACCACATGAGGAGAGAGAGTAGGGGAATCGAACCCCTTTATACTTAAAGTGACTACACCAAGCGGACACCAAGCTCTCTTTGGAAGAAGGGGAGTTGAATCTCTCTACCAAAACCATGGGAGAGTGCCAACTCCCCCCCTCCCGCACTATGATTAATTTAATAACCCTACTATGTGAGGGTTTAGGGTTTTAACCTTACTTGTCAAGGTCTCTGGTATGCCATGGAGAAACCAATCTATGGAGAGAGGTGATCAAATGCATCCCCCCTTCTTTTTTCCCTGTCCCCTTCCAAAAACCCCCCTCCATTACACTCACGTGATACCATACAACATCTATAGTGAACCCCTTGGGGATTTTGTTGCAACTCATGCATGCCTTTTGCCAAGTTTTCCATCAATCACCTTTTATTGGAGCTACTATAGAAATTGACAACTTATCTGCATGTCAATTACCTTACTTGAAGCTGAAGGAACATACCCAACATGTATCTTTGCTCTTATTATGTGTCTCTTAACAAGAATGGATACATCTTTGACATCTTGACACTCTATTTTTTATTGTTGCTCATTGCTTTCATTTTCTAAGTGCTCTTTAAGACTCAATCACAATGCAATATCTACTAGTTAAAGAAAAAATTCAATCTTTTCTAATTCTAGATCTTGTTGCTTCATAATTCCTCGAAAAATTGTGTAGCCAACCAGCCATTTATTGGGTTTTGCAAACCATGGTTCTTTGAGTAACCAATTTTACATCTTAGATAAATTGGTCTTCATTAATTTCTCTCCTAAAGTCATTCCACACATAGGATCTTTGCATACATTTTATCTATGCGCATTTTTAGTTCATTACAAACCACACAAAGTAGCATTGGCTCATCTTGTATGCATGCATTGCAAAGAAATCGAATTCCTCTACATATACATTCCATAACCCAAATTATTTTGTTCATCAAATAATTTAACATGGTTTTCAATAGTGTGGTTCTTTCTTCACAACTAACTCATGCTTCATACAAGACTACTATTGGTACTCTTGATATTGCTACAAATACATGCTAAAAGTTTGTAGCAATTGTGTTAGATCATCGAGTGAACCTTTAGCATCCCCCCTACTACAAAACTCTTCCTTGAAGATTTCATGTTAGGTTCACCAAAGATGTCAGGGTATTAATCATGTATGGACAACATGTAGTCTTGGCAATTTTAATAATATTTCATCCATGTGCAGGGCTGAAAAGAAATATGTTACATGGGCTAAAAAAGAGCTGAAGATATATGGTTTGATGGCTGAAAATGAAGGTATTTTAGGGTTGTTTTCAGGGATGGTTGATGTTGATACAATGGCTGAAATTTTTGCAACAATTAATGCTGAAAACAAAGCAAAAAAAAAGGTTTCTTTTTTAATACTTTAGAGATGTATGAAGTCATTCAAGAGTTTGTTAAGCATGAATGTTATGGTCTGTAAAATAGAACTGAAGCAAGGGTGGATACAAAGTATAAAACAGTTGCAAAGAAGATTAAGCCTGTGGCTTTACCTTTACCACCTGAAAGTGATGGGCTGGCTGAAAAAGTGACTCAATAGCCTAGTTTACAGGATCCACATGGAGTAGACATAAATTTACAGCTGAAACTTTACAAAAGCTAAAAATTGGTGATACAAGCTTTCTTTTGCCTATAGAAAGAACTTGTTTTTTGCAGATATTGGCAAGGCATGGGAAAACCTTTCCGTTTTAGCCAGATGAAATTGGATGTGTTGATCTAACCATAGTTGCACCTATGGTGATCTTTACAGTACCTCATGTGCAATGGAATTTAAAGTCTATTCCAATACCTCGAGCATATTTGCCTAAGCTGTTGGAGCTTTTGAATGAGAAGATCAGGATGCGGATTTTGGAGCCCTCTTCAGCTCCATATTCGAATTGGTAGCTAGTGTTCCAAAGAAGAATGGTACTTTGAGGTTTAAATAGGATTTACAACCAGTTAATAAGGTCACCATAAGGAATGTTGGATTAGGCCCAATAATGGATAAATTTGCAAAAGCATTTGTAGGCAATGCAATTTACTCTATGGAAGAATTATATTCAGGATATGATCAGTTTCAGCTTGCATTGGAGAGTCAAGATATCACTACCATGAAGACATCGCTTGGATTGGTTAGGATGTATACACTTCCACATGGAGCAACCAATTCAGTGGTGCATATGATGAATGCTATGCATAAAGTTTTAAGGGAATATCTCTTAGTTGACCTTACCCTTTCTTGATGATGTGCCGATAAAAGGGTGTGATATCCATGAGAAAAATGAAGAGCCGAATGAGCAAGGATGTAGAAGGTTTGTGGCTAATCATATTGTTGATTGTGACAAGATTTTGAGCCATCTTGAAGAAGTGCATTTGACTCTATCAGGAGAAAATTTGGCTTTTGGAGTGGAGGAAGTATTAGTTGTTGGGCACATGTGTGGACCATATGGAAGAAAGCCCTCACTAGTAAAGATTGATGCCATAAGCAAGATGCCGAAGACATGTTTGAATGTATCCGAGGTAAGAAATTTTTTGGTGCATGTGTCTTTTACTTGATATGGATTCTACATTTTTCTCATGTGGTTGAAAGTTTATATCAGCTCTTGAGAAAAGGGAAAAAGTTTTGGTGGGGTAAACAGCATATGAAGGTAGTTCAAAAGTTAAAGAGCTTATTGATTTCAGCCCCTACCCTAAAGAGACCAAATTATGAGAATGGGTAGCCTATTATTCTTAGCATGGATTGGCATTGGTTGGGCAGTGGGTCAGGATGATGCTAATGGGAATAGATATGCCATTAGGTTTGAAGAAAAGGTCCTCAATGAACGACAACGGTGCCATTCTCAAGTCAAAAGAGAACTTTGGGGTGTAGTGATAGCCCTTAAGTGTGATAGGGAGTATTTTATGGGAGCTCATGTAGTGGTAGAGATTTGATTGTCTACCTCTATTGGTCATGATAGTAAATTGCTCAACTCCTAATACTTCCATGTTATAGTGGATTTCATTAAAGTCACTTAACCCTGATTTTCAGCATATTGCAGGTAGAGAAAACCACGTGGGGCTGACATGCTTTCACGAACAAGGTTTGAAGATGAAGAGGAGCTGATGGAAGATGAAGAGGACGATGTGATAGGTGTTGAAAATGACTTTATGACAGCAAGGAATGAGTATGTAGCAGTTGTTTCCATAGGTACTTTCACAAGTACAACTGTTGTAATAGGGCTTTCAGTAGTAAGCAAAGAACTTACAACCATGAAGAAGAGAAAGCATCATCAATGTTATAATTTAGTTAGAACACAATTTTTGGAAGAGTTATATGAGGATGATTGGCTAAAGATAGGCCAATATCTCAGCCTCATGAACAAAGAAGGCTGAGTGGTCTGAAGCTGAATTCAAATGGATTAAAAGAAAAGCTTATGGGTTTTCTTGAAAGACGAATATTTATGGAAGCATGCAAAGACAAAGAGAGGAGCTCTAGTACGTGTATTGGGAGATAGAGCTTCTCAACAACAGTTGATGCAAGAGTTTCATGAAAGTTTATGGGCTAGATATAGAGGAGTTTGGGGCACATTTACCAAGATCAAAAATAAGTATTGGTGGCAGAACATGTATAAAGTTGTGGAGCATTATGTGGAATCATGCAGTGACTATCAGATGTATTCCATGGTAAATCATAAAGATGAGTTGCAACCGACCTATCCATTGTCTATGCATTACAAATATGTAGTTGATTTGGTTACCATGCTAAGATGTTTATGGAATATGAGATATCTTGTGCTTTCACAAGAACACTTGAAAAATCAAGTGGAAGGTCAAGCTCTTAGTACAAAGACTACTCAAGCAATTTGCAGGTTCTTATTGGAACAAGTCTTTTGCAGGTATGGTTGTGTTGGTAAAGTGGTTGCAGATAGAGGAGAATTGGGTGCAGATGAGGCTCCTAACTTCTTTTCATGATTGGGTATCAAGCTGGCTTTAAATTTAGCCTACAATCCTGAAGCAAATGGCAAAAGTGAAAAAGGTCATCAACCTATCATTAAGGAATTAGCAAAGTCATGCAAGGGTAGGATGAAAGAGTGGCCAAGAATGTTACCACTCATAGTGCAGTTTCAAGGTATATGCCTACTAAATTAATGTATGGACAACAGCTAATCATATCTATTGAGGAGACTATTGCTACTTGGAGTGTTCTACCATGGGAAGAGGGTTTGAATACAGAAGAGTTGCTCATCCTATGGATTAGGCAGTTAGAAATAAGGCCTGAAGACATTGAGACAACCATGAAAAAGCTGAAGACTGCAAGGATCAAGAACAAGAAGAGGTTTGACAAGCGACACAGACTTAAACCACGAGCTATATAGGAAGGGGACTGGGTGGTGCTAGTTTATGATAGCAACTTGGAAAATCATCATAGTGCCAATCAAAAGATGGCAAAGCAGTGGTTTGATCCATATGTGATAAGGTTTGTTTAATTTGACAATGCTACATATGCATTAAATGAGATGGATGGGACAACTCTAAGGATTCCAATGGCTGGAAAATGTATCAAGATCTTTAAACATAGGGAGTCTTCAACATATGAGTTGAAGGAGTTGGATATTGAGCATGAACATGAGAATGTGGAAGAAGAAGAGGTAGAAGATGAAGACATTGACATGGCAGAGGATATTTCTTCTGACACTGCAGATCCATAAGACTTTGGCACATACCACAGGATGTGCAGGTTCAGAGGAGGTGGATGTCGTGTCACTACGTGAGCACAGTGTGAAAAACTCTAAAGTGCATCATCATTCAGCTTTCTTATTGATCTAGAGAGCTAATGCCATATTAGTCATTAATGTCACTGTTTGTAGTGTGGATATAGTGTCAATGTCCATAGTGTGGATGGTTCAAAAATACTAGATTTGTGGACAAGTTTAGCCTATTTTTGATATTTTTGATATTATTTCTTGTAAATATTCAAAAGCTATAGATAACTTCTAGAACAGGATGACATGTAAAAGAAAGAAAGTGGCTTTTAGCCATTTTTGGGGGATTTTATGCAAAAACAAGAATTGACGAAATCACGTCACACACAATCGCAATTTACAGGTAGCAAACAATACTCCGAACTGGGAGAAGAAGAAGGAGTGTTCTGGAAGAATTTTGACCAGGTGTCCTAGTATTTTACCCCCTTTTTGAGCCAACAAAGGCATTATATTGGCGCTTTGAGCAGCAAAGAGGAAGCTACTGTTTTATATGCACATTTTGGGTCTACAAGAGATTGACGGTTTGAGCAGTAGAGAGGAAGCTATTGTTTTATGCACATTTTTTGTCTACAAGAGATTTATATTATCAGGATGCAGAAATAAATTTTTAGGCTTCAACTCTATGAGTATTCTTCTACATCTTCTGTTTTTTTAAACCCCTTCTCTTTCGTCTACTCCTCTACTTGAATCTCCCTTCACCCTACTATCTCTTACCACCGTGGTAGACTTTCAACCCCAAATGCTCTGACAATGTGGTAGTTTTGATTAAAATGTAAGTGAGGTGAACTTTCTCAATTGGGCATTTAGGGAAGCCTTTTTTAAGTATATGTATAATTTCCTGAGTCCAATGGGGCATGAGGTCAACTTTCAACAACTAGATCTCTTGGTTAATATGAAATAGATGACCATCAAGGAGTTGGTCATCAACTCCCATGGCATTCTCGCCCATTGGTTACTCATAGAAGATTATCAAAAACAAAATTTTATTTTTCCTTTTTTTACAAAAACTCAAATATCAATCTCTAATAAAGAAAAAGGAGCCATCTAGCAATGTGTCTAGTAGCACAGGAGTTGTTCGTAGGATATAGCTAAGCTTGATGGTCCACAAAGAAAGTGAAAGGAGTAGCCAGTAAATAATGGTGAAAATTCTTAACAGAGTCTATAATGGCTAAGCCCTCTCTTTTCATGGTAGATTAATTTATTTTAACCTCAGTGAGCTATTGGCTAGCAAAGCTTACTAGGAAGTCCATGTTGTGCACACCACGCTGACACAACATTGTTCCAATTGCACATGGAAGCTGATTGACTAGTCTAGGACTCTTAGGATAGGTGCATTCATTAGAACCCTTATTAACTCTTCATAGAAATCCTAACACTCCTCAATCCACTTCCAATTAGCTAGTAGCTTATACAATGGTTGGGTGATAGCTCCATAATTAAGCATAAAGGGTGATAGTGCCCCCCCTGTGCCCGAGAAAACACTACACTCCCTTAGTGTTGGATGATACTAGTAAGTTTATGATAACCTTAATCTTAGTAGTGTCTTTTGCAATGCCATTTTTTGATATAACATGGCTAAGAATTATGCCAAGCTTTACCCAAATTGGCATTATAGTGGATTCAAGGACAGGTGATACTTTTGACATCTTTCAAAGACAAGTCAGAGTTTCTTGAGACGATCCTCCCAATTGGAATGGATGCATAAATCATTAACAAATACCTCAAGCCATTTCCTAAGCATGTCCTTGAAAATGGTACACATGAGTCTTTGAAACATTGCAAGTGCATTAGTCAATCCCAATGGCATGACTATATAGGCAAAGATTCCTCATTATGTCAAGAAGGTAGTTTTTGGCCTATCTTCCGAGTGGACTTGAACTTTGTCGTATCCTGAAAATTTATCTTGGAATTTGTGAACCTCCTTTCCTAGTACTCTCTCTATTATATGGTCAATGTATGGCAAGAGGTAGTGATCTCTCATTATAGCTACATTTAGCATCTTGTAGTTGATGCATACTAGATTTTACCATTTTTTTTAGTAGCACAACAATTGGGTATACCCATTTAGTATGCTTGATTTCATGAATCAAGATATCCTTCTAGAGTTTCTCAATTTATTCTTTTACATGATGTTTACAGCAAGGATTCATTGGATAAGGTCTCTGCTTCATAGGCTTAGCATCTAGCTTGAGTAGAATCGTGTAAGGACTTGTGGTGGAAAACTTTTTAGGTCTGAGTAGTTTCATGCAAACACATCCCTATATTCCTTGAGTAGCTCTACAAGTTCTACCCAACATTAGCAATATTCACTTCCTTGACTTTGGCTAGCCCCTTAATAAGTTCCTTGGATACGCCTTCTCATTTGGCTTTAAGCAATACAATGACGCTATCACTTTTTTTAAACTTGGTAAAGCAATGTGGTAAATCGTGTGGTTTTTTCTAACTAGGAGAGTCTAACTGAATGTGGCATGCATCATTTTTTAAGTATTACCTCCTAAGATGGATTGGAAATTTAACTTTGGCATTCCTAGATTGGGATGGCTGAGCTATTTAGGGGTCATAGTCCTTGTCCTACTCTCAATCAAAGCTAGAACTTGTTGTAGTGTCCTCTTGGACATTATCTTGATCATATTGGGCTAGGAGAAACTTAGGTTCAAGACCTAAATGGTCATTTGGAGTTCTAGTTTGATCATGATCTACAAACTTGAGGTAGTTAAGCCACTCCAATTCAGATGTAGTTCTTGCCATTCCAACATCAATGAGCAATGGCTTAGGCTGAGATGTCTTAGGGTGCAATTGAATATCCTCAAGTGTGGCCATAGGTATCATAATCGAGTGAGTTTGAATTAGAATCCTCTTTGTTGTTAATAATCATCCTCAAGGTCACTAAGCTATTGAGTTTCTATGCCTTTCTTACACATTAGTAAGTTGAAGATGTGGTTGTGAAAATTGAATAAGATTTGATGTAGATTTGTCCATTGCCAAGTGGGACTAGTAAATAATTCCTCAAAGATTGTCAAATTTGCATGTGGCAATAGTGAAAATACAGCCTCCACTAACTTAGGATTTTTCTTAGTGAAAGTCTATCTTCAAGGATTAGATAGCCCTCAAATGTACCAAGTGCAAAGTCAGGGGCCATCATAAAAACAACACTAAAGGGTTTCTAAAAGGATAGTTTGAGAGTGAAAATTGTTGCTTCAAGTGTGGTCTTTCTAACTCTTGCACTTGTAGGCTAAATGATATTTTGATTCCTCTATGAATAGAAATTCTAATATGGTGAGAATGTGTATCCAATCTTCTTCATCCTCAAATGGAAGGAATGTATCTAGCTAAAGGTTTAATGGTTGGGCGATTTGCAAAAATTCCTTTCAACAAAGCTAAGATACCATCAAGGTCAAAAGGGCTCCTTTCCAAGACTCCATCTCAACATAGACTACCTCTTTTCCATTTCCTAGAAAAACTAGATTGTTGCATGAGTCTTCAAGTGAATGCATCCATGGGCGACCAAGTAATAAGTCATAGTCTACTCCCTTCATGTGACAACAAGCTTGACCTTAAATATGACTCCAACAATTTTGACTGGCCAGTCTCGTAAGGCTCCTAGGTGTCCAACTTTGAATCCATTTGCAATTGTTTGATTGAAATAAACTTGCTCAATGTGTAGATTAACCTAGGCTTAGAGTACATTGTGGTTAACTATGCGTATGCTAGCCCGAATATCTACTATTCCACTACATGTGGTATCTCCAAGGATATGCACACAAATTACTGCATGCCATTCAGCATCCTCACAAAATGTGTTGACTCCTAGGCCCCTCAAGGTTGTGTGTACATTATGGTTGGTATTCAAAGTATGGTGAGATGGGCTAGGATTTAGACCTATTACCCAAACCTTCAATCCTTGCTAGATTACTGGGCTATCTTTTGGTAGAGTTTTGAGTGGAATCTTGACATGTGTTGATACAAGCATGGTAATTATCACGCGATCAAAGTGCTCCTAGAGATATTGTGACTGACTTGCATTAGGGACAAGAGAGGCCTCTTGTTCCAAATGGGGCAACTTGCTCAACGTTTTAATTGTGAGCTCATCAGATTGCCTTGTCTACACTTGGATGAATGCATTAGACATATAAGATTGGCTAGGGAGGTTAATCATCTTATTAGCTTCTTGCACTTCCTCTAGCTCATCTAGGGTGGTTTCGCCCATTTCTTAACTTTGTTAACAATAGCTAATTTCTTGAGTGGGTGTGGATAAGCATGATCTTTTTCTAGTATCTCTTTTTCTATAGTAGGTGCTATAATGGCACTTTTGGTACTAGAGACGGTGACAATAGGTGATATTGAGGAGAAGCCTTCGCTTTTCAATTTGATTTCAGCTTGCCTTCTCTGTTTTTTAGCACTTTTCTTGCCAATGACCAATCCATTCAAGGTCATTGGCCCCTCAAGACTGACTTCTCTAACTTTTTTCTCAACACAAGTGATGTCATGTATGGGAATGGGAATAGTTCCTTTGTCTTTGATCATCTTTCCATGGAGGAATAGGCTTAGGAGGGCGTAGGGAAAAATGGCCTTGCTTCTCTTTACCTTAGGTTGTGGAAAATTGGAATACATTTGTAATTCCACATTCTAGGCAATATTGGTCTACTTCATTTCCCTTGGCTGGCTCTTTGCATTTGTGGGCATTGTGATGACACATATCTTGGTTGTCCATAATTCTAACATGCAATAGGATATTTGGTGGAGGGTACCCCTTGCCCCACGGCCTCATCCTAACATCATGATGGAAACTAATTGGTAATCCATCAGGATTGGATGCCCTTATTTCTCATAATAGATAAAGAGATTTGTATATTCATCTTCTTCTGTGGGTTCCTTTATGAATTGGACTCGAGCATCACTCAAAAAATGTTTGATGATGGAGGGTCCAAGAATCTGTGAAGGATTGATCTCTACATTATGGAGTGTTTGAGGGTCTTGAGGAGTTTGAAGTGTTAATGGTTGTCCAAGTGGGGATTGCATGTTAGTTAATACCACTGTTGTATTGTGGGTAAGAAAATTTCGGACTAGGGAGCCTTTGAGTGGCTCTGCAAAAACCTACCTCATGGCCAAAACATTATTGTTGCTGCATACCCATGGTGATCTCACTCATTCAAAAGAGAGGTGATCTCCACCACAGTGTATACACTGCATGTTTTGGTGGTAGGTTCTTGAAACTTTAAGAGACTCATCCATTTTAAGCAACTCTTGATGTTGATTCGTGACGTGAAAAAATTAGTTCTAGAGTCTCCTTATTTTTTGTAGAGGTTTGTCTTGTGTAGTTCTCTCATTGGGAACCTATAGAGTACTTGTCTCTAAAGTCTTCCTTGTAGACATCATCCACACAGATAGCCTCATCAAAGTCATCCTTTCTGATAGATTTGAATAAGCTTTTGACTTTAGAGACATAGTCTCTCATGTTCTCTCCTTCTTGTTGCTCAATGTACATTAGATAGACAATAAGATTATTCCCATAGCTTGCTTTGGTGAAGCATTTGTGAATAAGTCCTTTAATAGCACAAGGGAGGTCTTCTCCATGGCATCTAAGACAATAAACCAAGTGCATCTTTCCTTCTCGGGGAAGTTACTATATGTATATCCTCCACATCACGTGCATTCAAGGCCTATTTATAAATATCCTTATCTATGATTTTTTCCTGAATAAAACATAACCCTTTTCTATTCAATCTATAAATAACCCCTTTATATTACACCCTTCTATATGTAAAAATGTATAAAAATGGTATTTTAAAAAAACCTTATTTTGAACCCACGTGATGCACACATATATTCGTGAGTAACTTACCCGAGCTTTCCTTGCATATGCAAAGTCCAAAGGGTTGTGCCCATCTTGCATCACCCGTGAGATTATTTGCCTCATAGACTTGCTCAAATAACTCTAAGAAGCTATATCGATCTTCACCAGCCCTGTATTAATCTTGTTGTTTGGCCACTAATAGAATTTTAGATTGGTCTCTTTGGGCTAGAGTATTTCCCATCTGTGTCAAAATGGTTTATGCAATGTGCATTTCTATCTGAATGATTTTGGTTTAGTAGAATAATCCATGTTGCACAAGATCAGAGAGCGAGTCTTGCATGCAAAGAACTTGTTTCTCCTGCATTGATAGAATTATGAAAATGTTATCCATTTTTTCTTACATGGTGGCAAGGTGTAACTTGATGTCATTGTTGAGGTCCACTAGGCTATTGATGGAAATTTTTCCTTTACCTCTCAACTCAACTAGTTTTTACTGCAAACCTTAGGAGTCATATTAGATGTATTAAAGCTTGTGGCTTGCTACAAGCTATCTACTATTTGACCTATCTATCACATTGATTGTTTTTTTTGGAGTCTCTTGGTTGACTAGATCAATGAACAAGTTGATAAGATCATGTTGATTGTAGTTTTGAGGTCAAGAGTATGATTATAGGACTTGGGTCCCTACGCAAGGGGAGAGGGGGATCACTTATGAATATATATATATATATATGTATCATGTGAGTTCAAAATAAGGGGTTTTAAAATTACCATTTTTATACATTTTTTACATAAAAAAGGGTGTCATATAAAGGGGTTACTTACAGATTGAATAAAAAAGGGTTATGTTTTATTCAAGAAAAAATTATAGATAAGGATATTTATAAATAAGCCTTGAACACAAGTGATATAGGAGAGATATATATAGTGAACCCCTTGAGAGTCCTACTAGTGGTGAGTGCAAAGGTCTTAGACACTCCTTAGGTACATGCACCTTAGGCCTAGATGTGTGGATTTGGAGCTAGGAGAAGGGTTGAGTAGTTTTGGTTTGAGATAGTTTGGTGATTTTGGCTTTTGCTCTCTTTTTGTTTGGTTTGTGAGTTCTTGACTCCTTGTTTCTCTTTGTTATTGCCTTAAAGATCATGTCCACAAGCTCTTTAATACCCCAATTTCTGATGTCCAAAAAGTACTTGATGTGCCTCTGATATGTACGATCCTAATATGAAGTTCTAGTTGCAAATGCAAAATGAAGGGTGTCTAAAGATGCAAGTGCCCTAAGTTGAAGTGAATTCTTTGCTAACTAAATGTGGATATCCTAGTGCACTACCTCACACACACGATGCCGTGTTGCTATGCGGACACAATGTGAGAAACCCTGGAGTGCATCATCATCTCGCTTTCTTATTAATCTACACACAAGGAACTTTTAATCATTCTCTACATAGGAAAAAAAAAGGGAATTCCCTACCAATTCCCTAGTAAAAAATACACATAAGTAGGGGAAGTAAATCATAGGGAAAATGGAACATTTACTAGTTGGAGAGACTAGAGAATCACATAGGAAATTTCCTACATAGGAAAAACTTCTTATATAGGGAAAAATGTGATTTCCCTATATAAGAACTTTTCCCTATGTAGGGAAAAGTAAAATTTTCTATATAGGGAATATATGATTCCCTCCTTTCTCTAACTAGAAAATGTTTCGTTTTTTCTTTAATTTACTTTCCCTACTTCTGTGTGTGTTTAACTAGGGAATTAATAAGGAATCCTCTTTTTTTTTTACTTCTTATGCAAGAAAATTTCCCTATGTGGGGATTTTCCAACATAGGAAAATTTTACTATGTGTCCCTGTATAGGGAAATTTTCATACATATAATAGTTTCCCTATAATATAGAAATTTTCTTATATAATTTTGATTTTTATCTAACTTGTAGATATTATCTTTTTCCAAGTTTGCACATGCCTAATTTTTTCTATTTTTAAGTAGAAAAGTATATAGTAAAATCTCAACGAAAAAATTACATAGAGATTGTTTAGTTAATTTTAAATAAGGCATAGTACACATCTAATTGATTAATATAAACTCAACAAATGAAGATATCGATACATAATGTTAATAAAAGAGAAAAAAATGCAAATTTTCTAAAGTAGTAATGAGTTCAAAAATAAGGAGTGTATAATAGCATTATGCTACAATCTTTACATCATCTAAACTAATCATATTGTTACTTGTGGTGGCTACGATAATCTTGCCATTATTGAAAAGCCAATGAACAATCTTGTGTATCATATTATCACTTGTTGACTTTTTTGTATCCTTACAAAAGACCTCAAAGCAAACATCAGTATTTTAAACATTGATATATGTACTTTTCAATGAAAAGTACATATCATAAATCATATGCACACCGAGATACTTTAAAAGTATCGTCTCCATATTTTCTTTCATCATATCAACCTATGTTTAAAAATAAATTATAAAATATTCAAATAATATAATTTATTTTAAATCAAGTGAATTATGATATTTAAAAATAGATATTTATATGATTATAGTTTTAAACAAATACCATATAGAAATTAAAAACAAGTTCCTAAAAAGTTACCCTTTGAATATCATTGAAAATATCAATTTCAATGCTTGGGTTTGAAAAATCCTTACATTCCTAATCTAAATGAAATAACCAAATAAGATTATTCTTTTAATGTAAACCTTATAAAAATAAAAAATTCATGTATAATACCTTTAATCTCTTTTCTTTGATATTATCACCTCCTTTTCGGCTTGTTTGTTGCAAATAATTCATCATTTTTTTATTTGGTTAAAATAAGCATATAGATAATTAAATACTAAATTATATTTTTTATTTTACTAAATTATGTAAATACTATCATCACATAAATATTAATATTTACCTTTCACTTTCTCAAACCTTTTCGCGTTACTTCATAAATTTTCTCATCTATGAAAACCTATATTTAAAAATAAGCTCATTAATTAATTTTAAAAATTGCAAGAAAACAAAACATATACATTATCTTTGCTTGAGTTGTTGATGTTTTGTTGTATGATTTACCTGTAATAATAAATTTGTCTCTTTATCTTCATGCAAACCTTGAAATATTTTTTCTTCCCTAAGAGCCTAAGATCATAAAAGCATAAAAATACCATAAAAGCATAAAAATCCTGCAATAAACACACAATTTCATAGGATACCTTTTCCAAGGCTTGATCAATTGAAATATCATCCATAATCGGGATGTATACACTTAGCTTTTGAGAGTCACCAACAAGAGTATATACTTCACACTACCATCAAAAGGTATATATATGGCTATGGAAAAAGTGGAACTAACAAGATAATCATAAAACCAAACACATAAATCATATTATCTTACTAGTGATGCTATTGTATTTGAAAGAGATTTAAAATCACATATTCGAGTATAGGGTCAATCTTATCTAAATTTTCAACTCCGAGAAAGGTTGTGAACTCTTTCTATATGCCAAAAAATTAATGGATTCACGAACTAAAATTCTTTGTCTCAAATATTAAAAAAGTTAATGCGAAAAAAATTGACTAACATACCTTCTTTAGAAGGCCCTTTCTCCTCAAATACTTTCTCTCATCTTGTCTTGTACTTTTCCACCTATCTCATAAATATCATACTCTCTCCATAAGTACTCACATCCATGAAACTTCAATGGTAAATTTTCATGGTGATTTTGAGAGATTATTAATTCAATACATTCTTTTTCAACCTTTTTATATAGTAGATCATTTGACTTTGAGGAGTCATACCATCTTCGTACCATTGGTAATTTTCAAGCATGACTACATGTTGGCTTTTAAAGCATTCAACCAAGAGTTTTTCCCATAAAATCTACAATTTTCTCTCTTTTCCAAGGTGGGTGGTCTAAAGATTTCATCATATGATGGTAGGTGGATTATACCTAATGAGTCTAAAGATATCAAGTATCCCTAATTAGATAGTTGTTTATGATAATTGATCATTATCTAGAAAAATAAGGTACCTATTTCTAGACTCGATAAAACATAAAGACAAGTGACCTCCTTATCTTCCTTTTGTGCATTTTCTCTTATACCATCTTTAGTAATATTTTCTTCTATATTTGCACACAATTAATCAAATTCTATACTGATAATGAGATTATAAAATTTTGAGAAAACAAAGAAACAAATAAAAAATGGTGTATTTGATTGAACCATCTATTATTAAATACTCAGATTACAAAAAAAACATTAAACTAAAAATATTATACTTTTTACCTCATTTATCATAGAGTTCACAAGCCCAATGAGCATGGGATCTTCACTCATCACCTTTTTTAAAAGAGCCATCATCTCTACGCTAGAAGTTTACATTTGAAACCTCTGTAAATATGTGACTATGAGAAAATGTGTATTAATTCTATTGAAAAAATGTTAGGTAACATAAAAAAGAACTTTAATAAACATACCATTATAAGATTGTTGAGTCATATTTAAGTGAATGCCACATAATAGGTATGATTTTTTTCATTTTATTGATTATCATTGTTTTTGTTTTAGTTACATGCTATCGCTTTTGTGTGAATACACATAACTACCAATTTTTCCATTCCGTATCCTCTCCTCTCACCTTCCAAATATTTTCTTGGAAGTGGACCTTAGTCAACCATCCCACTTTAACTTGCTTCATTTCATAATTAATTGACCTTATCATGGTATATTTTAAGTCATTTGGCCGGCACAGTGCTAATAAATCACCCTTCATATGAATGATTTCATTCTCCTCTAGCCAAGGAGGAATGCAACCTATCTTTGTTAAGTGTGATCTTAGTCTCAAATCCTTTGTCTCATATAAAATAATAGAATTCTCATGTTGAAGTGGGATAAATTTATGTAATAATGATTTTATTGATCTAATATAATTCCATGAAAATGGTAGAAAACTATTTTGCAAGCAAGTCATGCCTATAGTGGTATCCACAACCGAACTTTCATGGCCCCTTTTAATTACAATACCATGACATTCCAATGAGAAAAGCCTCACATTTCCATGACATTCCAATGAGAAAAGTGATTATATGTATGCTTTCCAATGGCCAACATTCATATCAACAATGGTATATTCGTTATATCTTACAACTACTTTATCTCCCACTTTATAAGTTTCTCCCTTAAGAAATAATTTTTAATATTCTATTAGTCGTTTCACCTCTAAGTTGAAAGTCTGATAAAGGTATCTCCTTTCATCACTAATTGCATTCATATATCTTAACCTCTTCCCTCCTATTACTATTCCCTATGTTAATGTTGTTATTTTGCATGTGTAAGCATTAGTTTTTGTAGAAAACCTCCATAACTCTTCTGTTCTATCAACACATGCTACATGCATGAGACCTAATGCATGCCATTTTAAATATTCATCACATCTATTAAGATCCACTAAGTATTCAGGTGGCAAGAGAGCTTTGTGAAATTGTCTTATCATCCTTTGATGTGGCATAAGTTTGTCAAGCTGGTCTTTTGTTATATGAATGAGTGCAAATACCATAAATATATTAAAAACATGAAAGTTGAGAAGAGTTTATACATGCAAATGTGCTCTAATGGAGCTGAATTGGATCCTAAGATTTCTTTAAACCTTACTCTCCAAGAAGAAGCAATTCTCTCAAAGTATCTACATCTTCTCTAGACCAATCATGATCACAAGTGTAGTTATAATAAAAAGCTTGAGCAATGACTTATGAGTATTAATCCCAAGTCATAAAAGACCTTCGAAATACCTTCAACCTCACACAATACATATGGCAAACACCATTGTATCCACTTTTGATTTTCTTCGATCTTGTAGCTTTCACAGTATTTTACTAAGACACCTTTGCCATCGACCATATCGTATAGAGTATGGAGTTACTTTTGTAACATGATGTGTTGCCTCATCAATTTTTGTTTTCACTCTATTTTGCATAGTTCTTATTAGAGCACACATATACTCTGAGAACAAATTTAGAGCCAAAATATGCATGCAATCATATACAAGATCCAAGGACAAATCAAAGCCATAGAGATCATATAGTCCCCACAAAAATGATCTACCAAAACGTCTTGCTTCTTTTAAAAGTTCATCCCTATCTTCTTGAGTGATTGCGAGCTCTCTCTGTCACCATAATCAAAGTAGTAAGCATTTCATCACTTGATTTTTTTATTGGTCTATGTTTCAATCCAAACCTATTTTAATCATATAAGTAGCATCATGATCCCTCACTTTCCAAGGTAGCTATCACTTTGTGTCTTTACGGAAAAAATATTAACCACCCTCTTTAAAAGATCCAATCTTACAATGAGCTAGATGGTCACCAGTTACTATCATTAGCATGGCACGTGCAATGAATCTTATATTGAGAAAGTTCTATATTCAATAATGTGCGTGATTAGATAATTGAAATCTACTTTAAATCTATCAACAAATGTACTTTCCAACTCATCAATCAATGGTTATATGAAGGTATGAAAAAGCTTGCTAGAGCACCCAAGCATCTTTTTATTACTAAATGGAATAAGTAAAATCGGTATAACTCCAATAAAAGAGTTCTTTCTAGCATTGAGGGACCTTAACCACCTCAACAACTCCACAATTCTTATGGGTTGTCTTTGAGACCTGAAACCTATCCCAATGTAATAATAAAGAAAAATTTTGTGGACTACCCTATTCATCAAAACAAAAAAAAAAGTATTTTAGTAATCTATATCAAAGACTAGATATGTTTTACACTCTTGCACTTTATGCCATCCCAGAACTCATTTATCTGTGAAGTACCAATTGCATTATCCTATGTTGACCATTTTTTTTTCTCCACATTTCCAATAATTCATGACATAGGGTTCTACTTTTGATTAGTAATTGCAATTGTTTGGTAATTTAGATATAATCAAAAGAAAGCATGTCTATCCTAGGTAGTGAATTGTTGAGTGTTGAAATGACTTGTTTTTTGGCTGATTTTTGTTGTTTTTGAGAGCTGAATGGTTGATTTTATGGGATGATTGGTTGATTTAGAAGTGGATTGAGAGTGTTTTGGATGGTAATGATTGTGTTTTGGAAGTTCATGATGTTTGTTGATGGTTCTGTGATGTCCTGATAGGTTCTGATTGGTTCTGTATACCTTCTGTTTTGTTCTGATTGTCTTCTGTAAGGAGGGATGAAGTATTGATTGATGAAGAATGAGATATTGTGAAAGCTTATTGAATGGTTTGTGAGAGTTTGGAATGATTTGAGAGTGAGTTATGAAGTTTTGATGACCTTCTGTAACCTTCTGTAGGTCTTCTGTAGAGCTTCTGCTTCTGTTCTGTTTCTGTTCTATCTCTGTACTGTAGCTGTTCTGGTACTGTTCTGTAGACTGTTCTGTATGCTTCTGTAAGTGTTCTGTGGAATGTATGTGTGACTTTGGGAAAGTTTTCTAGCCTTGGAAAGAGGTGAATACAAGTGCAAAAGAGCTGAAGGAAGTGGAAGAAGTAGCTGTTAAAGACTCAAGAGAAGACTAGAGTGAAGTGACAGTAGTGAGCTATGAAAGGACACTGTAGTAGCTCTGGTGACCCTTCATATCAGACATACCTCTTGGGAGGGGTATCCACGACCTAAGAGTGATTATTGAGAGTAATTTTTAGAGAGATTGTAGTGAGGATATGATGTATTATTGATGGAGAGAGAGAGAGAGAGTCAGAGATAGCCAATTCTACTAAAACAGAGTGATTGTATATGAGAGATTGATAGAGAAGACTATGAAGATATTGAAGATGAATACCATGTGATGTATTTCCATTCAAAGATGGTGTATTTCTTTGCTTTCTTTGTTCTATTGATGGATTTTATGAAGATATTGAAGAATATGGTTGATTCTATTAAAACCGTGGGAGATTTACATGATGCTGCATGAAGATTTGTTGTGCCTGGTGTTCTTTTCTTCATTGTGATCATATGAAACATGATAAATAAGCTTGTTGATGTTACAAGATAGATTTTCTTGCAAGAGAATTCCCTTTTCCTTGGTGTTCCTCTTGGGGCCCCATGTTTTTGGTGCGCAGCCAGGGAATCTTGCCATCAACAAGCACCAAAAGAGGCTGAATATGAAGGAATTGGCATTGCCAAGAAGAGAAGAATTCAATGGATGTTTGTAAAGTTCCTTCTTCCACTGAAGAGTTGGAATTCCTCATAATCAAAGCCACTTTCCACAAGAAGTTCATCCCACAATGGTGGAAACACATCACCATCATGATGCATGCTCTATGTGGTGGACAGTTTCCTCTTCCTGTTGAAGCAGCAGAAACTTGCATCTTGGTGGCAAACTGTTTGGGAACAAACTGAAGAGTAGAAACAGAGAGGATGACCATCCATTGAAGATTTGGCATTCATTGAAAAGTTTCCAGACAACATCAAGTGGGAGATTGTGAAGAAGCTTCAGGAGTCTTGGTCTGTAGAGGTTCACAAAGATAAGAAGGAAAAGAGTTGGAATTTGTTCGTGGATGCTCAACAGCAAGATACATGGGATGCTTGGTGTACTGATAATCTTCTATTTGTTCAATTAGCAACCCACTGGAAGCTGGTAGACAGAGTGTTTTTCACAACATACACTGTTGAAACCATCAGAAGTTGGCATTACTATGATGATGGCACCACCACAATGCTTAGACGTATGCATTTTGACACCTTCAGAACCGAATACCTTCCCCTGTGTAGTGGCATGAAAGCAGAATTCAGGGACGTTGAAAAGAAAGAAGTAGAAGAAATGTTGGCAAGAGAGTCCTACAGAGACTGAGGCCTTCTGTTAACCCTCTGTGGAGCACTAACAACATAGTGGAGTCAACCCCCTGATGAATGACGCAATAAAAAGGCAAGCGTTGGAACGAGTCCAGAGGTACGTGAGAAGAGAGAAAGCAAGAATCAGAGCCGAGAGCGAGCTCGCAGCAGAAGCCGCCTTTGACGCCCTTGCGGAACTCTTTACAGAAGTCCCAATGGCACATCAAGCCCTTCCTCCTCCTGCTGGAGGTCCACTTCCAAGCCAGATCCGTCCTGGAAATATTGATGACAGACCAGCGAATGTAGTCCCATTGCCAGTTTTTAAGGGAGAGTACAATGAAGACCCCGATCTTCATGTAGCAGAGTTTATGGTAGCGTGTGTGGCTAACAATGCCAGAACCCCTGAGCATTGGTTAGCGATATTCCCTGCCACTTTCAAGGGCGCGGCGTTTCAGTGGTATGAGAGACAAGCAGCAGGAACTTTTGGCACATGGGACGACCTGAAGTTGGCCTTCCTCACTAAATTCAGGCGTGAAGGTTTTGAAGAGCGGATGAGAGAGGAATTTATGAACCTAAGTCAATCCTCTGGAGAAAGAGTAGAAGCTTATGTCTCACGAATGGAATCCATCCTGAAGAGATGGACTAACCATAATCTAGATGATGGCATTCAGAAGGGAGTGTTTCTCAGAGGATTACAACTAGAAGTCCGTAAGTTTGTGGAGCTGCAAAGACCAGCCACACTGCAAGCTGCAACAGAAGGTGCAAGGCTGTACGATGAAGTGGAAGCTAGACTAGCAATGAATACAGAAAGAGGAGTCCTACCTCCTCTAGTGCCAGGAATGATGTACCCACCAAATGCAGTCCCAGGGACTGTTCCCTACCCCTACCAACAGATGCCCTCGGTATCACAGTACAGTGCACCAAATCCACAGTGGCCACAATCCATGCCTCAAATGATGGTTCAACCACAACAACAATGGTCCCAACCAATTTCTTCATTATCAAATCAGCAGCAACAGTGGAACCCTACCAACTGGGGTCAACAGCCAACAGTTCAAACAGGAGCACTGAATCAGAACCAGAACAGAGAACCCTCTGTATCAGCCCAACCAGTTTATGCAGTGATTACAGAAACTCCTCAAAACCCTCCTACTAGTACGTCCGGAGGAGAAAGCTTGAAGGATTATTTATCCAACTCAGTTGCAAACATTAAAAAGGAGTTGATGGATGTGATTACAGAACAACTACAGACGTTGAAAGTGAATACCGCAAGCATATCCAATGTTGCGGGAGCAGGAAGAGATGTGATGCAGTCAAATACTTGGTGTGGTAAGTGTCATCAAGCAGGCCATTTAGCCACTGAATGTACACGGAAACCAACCATCCCTGGAGCCTTCTGTTCCTATTGTTTGCAAAAGAATCATACAGAGGACATTTGCTCTCTGAAGGAGATGCATGATAGGAGAAGGAAGGAAGAAGGCGCAAGATTCAACTTGCTGGAATCCAAAATTACAACACAAGATATTGGACCCAAGCCTAGAGAGTTTGGTCCTAATTTCGGACCTAGAAGATTTCCCTCTCAAAGTTACAGAGGAAGACAGTCTGGCGGTGGTCAGAGATCAGAAGTGGAGTGTTACAAATGCGGAGAAAAGGGACACATTTCACCAAATTGTCCAAATCCTCGAAGGTCAGTGGATTACAAGCCCTTATGCAGTCGATGCAAAGGAGAAGGCCACACTGCAAAAGACTGTCCAAGCCCAGCCCCAGTGAAAAACAGTGCTACTGATAGTCCAGCCAAGGCCCAAGAGCCTACCTCCAATTTGGTGGAATTGGAAGTTTCTGCCATCACGCGTGCGAAGCAGAAGGAACCGTCTACCCAGAAAGAAAATAACCCTCCTGCCAGAACAGTGAAGTTCAATCTTCCACCAGAAGAACAGAACAGAACAGAGCCTAACAGTGCCGTACAGAGCCCTACAGTGCCCCAGAGAGTTATAGAGACGGTTACAGAGACAGGACCAGAGGTCCAGGATACAGAAGAGGAGGAAGTGCCACAAGTGGCAGAAGAAGTTCCTGTAATTCCTCTGATGGAAGAAAGAGGAAAAATGAAAATGGGTGTTGCCCCATTCCCTAACCGATTAGAAAAGCCAGTGGATCCTATTAAGGAATACGATCTAGTTAGAGATCTAGATACCTTTAGACCAAACCTCACATTTCGACAATTATTGATGTTGTCTCCCAGTTGCCGGAAAAGATTCAAAAGTATACTGACAAAAAGACGTGGTTTAAGGATTGCTCCCTCAATAGTGACAAAGTCCAACAAGGCTCCAGAGCCTGTAAAAGAAGTGGACGTGGCTAATGCTTTTCTAGATCCGGGTACTCCAGAGACTGGCGTATGGATAGAAGGTTGCTTTATTTCAAATGCACTGATTGATGGTGGTTCATCAGTGAACATTATGACGGATGTGACAATGAAGGATCTAGGCCTACAAGGTGTGCAACCAACCCAATGGCTCATCAGACTGGCGGATCAGAGTAGAATCAAGCCTTTGGGCATTCTCCCATATGTGAAGACTACAGTGGCTGGAAAAGATTATTGGCTGACCTATTTGGTGGTGAAGCCAAACTCTTATGGTACATCCTATCCCCTGTTACTAGGCAGACCATGGCTTTTTGAAGCCCGAGCAAGGACGGATTGGTTCAAAGGAACCTTGACCTTGGGCAGAGGACCCAATAAAGTGGTGCTGAAACTGTATGGTTCTCAAAAAGGACATGGATCCACCTCCTTGGAATTATCTTCTGATTCCCCTAACGAGGCTACAGATGGAACATCAGCAGACGAAGATGCTGTCAAACAGATCCTTCCCAAGAAAATAATGGCACATTCCTTAACAGTGGATACTGTAAGCCGACCTCCAAAAGATGCAAAGCCATTATCAATGGGTGAATACTTCCTGCCTGAATCAGGAATGCCTTCTGAAATCACTTCTGACAGTGAGATAGAAGCATGGATGTACTGCTCTCCCTGTTACATGGTCACAGCAAAAGTTGAAGCAGAGACAGAGGCAGGAGAGGAAACAGAGAATCTGTTCTTCTGTTACAGAGCTCCTACAGAAGCAGAAGCTGAAGCTGAAGCAGAGACAGAGGCAGGAGAGGAAACAGAGAATCTGTTCTTCTGTTACAGAGCTCCTACAGAAGCAGAAGCAGAAGCAGAGACAGAGGCAGACGCAGAGACAGAGACAGAGACAGAAGAGGATGAATGTGATATGGACGAAGAAGGTGATGAAAGTGAAATAGAAGAATCTATCCCACCTGAAGAGGATACATTTGAAGAAGAAGTTCCAGAAGTATCAGAAGCCGATGAGCTCATGCTATGGGACAGCATGGTGATGGTACCATTTGGTCTGGTAAATGGATCTTTTCATATGCAAAACTTTTATAAGGGATGGATCAAGAAGAACAAGCCGTCTTTCAAGAGTGGCTCCTGCCATCCTAACCCATCCTTGCCAAAGAAAGATGATGATGATGCACCGTGCCAACAAGCACCAGTCCCACCAACCCAACAGGCATCAGAGGGTCCCTGTTATGTGACGTTCCTGGATGTATCATCAGAAGATGAGTCTTCAAGCCAAGAGGTAATTAATTTTGAAACCAAACCCGAAACAGCTCTAATCCCATTCCAACGTCTTAAGGAGCAACCTAAGTCTCTACCAAAAGAAGAAGTTGGTTCTAGTGGGACATCAGAAGAGGACATCACTCCCTTGAAGGAGTCGGATCTCTACCCAGAAGCAGTCCACGGGACCTTCATCCGTGAAGTAGAAGGTGAAAGGCAGTTAACATTTGTGGATGCTGAAGGCACTGAACGCCACTTGAAGGTGGGTAGCAGTCTCCCAGAAGAGGAGTTGTCAACCTTGTACAACTTGTTGAAAGAGAATTTGGACGTGTTTGCATGGTCTTACAAAGACCTAAAGGGGATTGATCCCACAATATGTCAACATCATATTGACTTGGAGCCTGATGCCAAGCCAGTACGGCAACGACAGAGGCGAATGAACCCGAATTATTCCACATTGGTGAAAGCGGAGCTGCTGAAGCTTCTGGAAGCCGAGTTCATCTATCCGGTGGCAAATAGTGAATGGGTTTCACCCATCGTGGTTGTACCCAAGAAGAATGGCAAATTGCGAATATGTGTGGATTTTCGAAAGCTTAATTCCAAGACAAAGAAGGATCATTTTCCTATCCCTTTCACAGACCAACTGTTGGACACAGTGGCAGGACATGAACTTTATTCTCTTCTGGATAGATTCAGTGGATACAACCAAGTCCAAATCGCAGAAGAAGACCAATCCAAAACAACCTTCACCACAGAATGGGGGACCTACGCTTACCGAGTGATGCCATTTGGGCTCTGCAATGCCCCTGCTACTTTTCAACGAGTCATGATGGCCGCATTTCAAAATCATCTGCACGACTTTATTGAGGTATATTTAGATGACTTCTGTGTCTATAGTTTGATCCGTGAACATTGGGAACACCTGGAACAATGCTTTGACCGATGCCGGGAGTATGGGATTTCCCTCAACCCCGACAAATGCATCTTTGGGGTCTCTTCTGGAGTCCTGTTGGGCCACATTGTCTCAGCACAAGGGATATCAACAGACCCTGCAAAGATCGAAAAGATTGCAGCTCTGACAGCACCCACCAACCTCAAACAGTTGAGGGAATTCTTAGGTCATGTGGGTTACTACAGAAGGTTTATAGCCCATTTTGCGACAAAGGCAACTTCCTTGCACAAGGTTCTGAGGAAAGATGCAGAGTTTACTTGGACGGAAGAATGTGACAAAGCCTTCCACACTCTGAAGCAGTGTCTGATAGAGGCACCCATTCTGCAACCTCCTGATTGGACGAAAGAGTTCCATGTACACACTGATGCATCTATTGAAGGCTTAGGCGCAGTCCTATGCCAGAAGGGCTCCTCGAAGTTGGATCAACCGATCTATTATGCAAGCTGAAAAGTCACTGATAGGGAACGGAACTATACAGTGACCGAGCTGGAGTGCTTGGCAATGGTGTTTGCCCTGGAGAAGTTTCGCCATTACCTCCTATCTACCCACTTTAAATTTTATGTGGATCATGAGGCCCTGTCCTTCTTGATGAACAAAGCAGATGTGAAAGGACGATTGATGAGATGGCTCCTTTTATTCCAAGAGTTCGACTTTGAGGTGATTACTAAGCCTGGTCGTTCCCATGTTCTGGATGATCATCTGTCGCGTATCCCACAAACTGCAGACGAGGAGCAGGATGATCCAGACCTCCCTGATGCTTCCTTATTCTTGGTAGAAACTGTCACTCCCTGGTATGCGGACATTGCCAATCTGCTGGCAACCCAACAGTACCCTCCTGGTGTCTCTAGTCGGGAAAGGAAAAAGCTCATGCTAGAATCAGCCCCATACACCCTGCTAGGCGGTGCATTGTACAAGAAAGGCAAAGATGAAATGCTCAGAAGATGTGTTGCAGGGGATGAGATTGGGATTGGTCTGAAGGCTTGCCACGACGAGCCATGTGGAGGTCACTTTGCAGGAGAAACTACGGCCAGGAAGGCTCTGCTAGCAGGTTATTGGTGGCCTGCAATTCACAAAGATTCCTATGATTACTGTAAAAGATGTGATGCTTGTCAAAGAATGGGGAAACCCACGAAGACAAGTGCCATGCCATTGCAACCTATCCTTCCTTTGAAGCCGTTTGAGAAGTGGGGTATCGACTTCGTAGGTCCGATTGACCCTCCCACCAGAAGGAAATAGAACCGATACATCCTCGTATGTACGGATTATGTCACAAAGTGGTGTGAAGCTAAAGCCCTCAAGTGGGATGATGGTAACAGCGTGGCCCTGTTCATGTACGAGAATATCATTACCCGTTTTGGCAGTCCCTTAGAGCTGGTAAGTGACAGAGGCACTCATTTCCTCAACAAAGTCATGGAAGAGTTGACAGAGTTGTATAAGATCCACCATCACAAGTCCACTCCTTATTACCCCAGAGCCAACGGCCAAGTCGAAGTCACCAATCGCATCCTCTGCTCGATTCTGACAAGAACGATTGCCGCACATCGTCGTGATTGGGATGATCGACTTACAGAGGCCCTCTGGGCGTACAGAACCTCCCATAAAGCAGCAACGGGACAGACACCTTTCCAGCTGGTGTATGGTACAGAAGCTGTTTTTCCTGTTGAACTGGAACTACCCTCTTTGAGAGTGGCTATCAAAGAGCGTTTGGGGGATGATGATTCACTGCAACGCCGTCTCCTGCACTTGGAATGTTTGGACGAAATTCGTCGGATGGCTCTACAGTGCATGGAAGCCACGCAAGCTCGACGTAAGGCTTACCATGATAGTTTCATCAAGCACAAGGAGTTCAAAGAAGGTGATTTGGTCCTAGCCTATGATTCACGCTTTGGCAAGTTTCCTGGCAAGCTCCAGCAGCGGTGGATGGGCCCCTATAAGGTACTTGCAGTCAACCCTAATGGCTCTGTCCAAGTACAGACCGTTGATGCCTCTGATGATCCCTTTCTGATCAATGGATATCGCCTGAAGAAGTACTTCCCTCCTTTTCCCTCGTTGGCACAGCACTGTACTTCTTATGATGCTACTTTTGATAGCCGTTCTTCAATCATTTCTGATGAAGAGGGTGCAACCCTCTGTCCCCTCAAAACCCTCTTCTAGCCTTGATTTCTTATTCTCTATTTTCCACCAGCGACAGTGGCGAGGTGGGTTCTGACAAATGGTAGTTCTGCCATTCCTTTGCTCAATATTGAAAAAAAAAAAGACAAAAGAAGAAAACAACAAAACAAAACATATCAGTCATGGGAGAAAAGGACTTAGGTCCCTGTCATGCCGACCTCTTCTTCGAGAAAAGGTGGAAACACCCTCGGGAATAGGGAAAATAAGAAAAAGAAAAAAAAAACAGAAGAAAGAAAAAAAAAACAAATAAACAAATCTGTTATGAGAGAAAAGGAAGCAATTCCCTATCATAGCAGGCCTCGTTCCAAGAAAATGTGGTAAACACCCTTGGGCGAGAAGCTGGCTGTGGAAAATGTGGTAACACCCAGCAGTCCAGAAAGTGGATTCATTAATTGATATCCCTAGGATCCAATTCCGACGCTGCCTCCCTTGGTACGATGTGTCCTGGGTCTCTTTGCAAAGTGACTAACTGTCCTCTAGTAGCCGACATGTTCCTATCCAACACAATATTCGATTTGATGGCTACCTCCCTGGGTACGCCTCTTCAACAACTGATGACGCGATCTTCATCGACAACCCCTTGAGTGATGTGAGCTTTCATCCTAACCGGATGGGGAAGTGAGTACGGTTGCCCTTTGTATCTATCAACAAAGAGTGAGACAGAGGGTGGGTCGAGAGACCAATCTTTTCCCTTCAAATCAAATGCGAGGTGAGAAGTGTGAATGAAGTGTTGCACGCACGGGATGGGCCTCTCAAAGCACAAAGCACGATTTGTTCTGTGCACTGCACTATAAGGCTCCCTGGCCTTCATTCTTGCACTGTATGCCGGCACAGGGCGGGATGCACTGTTGCACCATCAACTGCGCACAAGGCATACACCCTTTGCACAAGCGACTATGAGGATTACATCAAAGGGTTTCAGGAAAAGGCTGCCCTCCTGTATCTATCCACAGAGCGTGAGACAGAGGGTGGGTTGAGTGTGACTGGAGTTTCTTCAATCAATTACCGAGAGGTGAGATTGAGGGACGTTACGACACTTGGAGTCAGGTATGTTCCCGTTTCCCTATGCACCCACGGGATGGGTTTTTACCGTCAACACAAGACACTTCACCCTGTTCTGTACACTGCACTGTAAGGCTCCCTTGCCTTCCTCCTTGCACCTATGCCAGACGGGTTGGATGCACTAATGCACCATCAACTGTGCACCCTGGCATACTCTTTCTGCACCAATTCCCCTTTGACGATTCCTCAACCGGGTAAGCGATATGGGGACGAACGTGCGCTGTAAAGATGCCTTGGTCCCTCCAGTGCCGACAACAACACTGGACGTGCCATCGATACTCAACCTTGATTCTTGACGAAATGGGCCAAGTTTTTCTAACCCTACACATTTTGTTTCTTCGTAACGGTCATGTTTTCAGTGTAGGAAAGTTAGTGGATGGTCTGTGGCGTGGTCCTAGGTCCCTGTTGCTCGGTTAACCCTATCCGTTAAGGTCTTAAGTGTGGGGACGCGTCCCTGCGCGTCTATGTTGCATACCCCTCTGCATATGCCTTATCTTGCTTTTGCATATATGCCATGACTTGCTTTTACCCTAATGGGATCCCTTCCCACCCAGCCGGTTATGTTTCACCCACCCTTGGGGCTGTTTCCTTGCAGTTTTCCTTCATTCTTTGATTTTGAGGTCCTGCCATGTGAATGCACCCTACGTTCACCAAAGTCCTCATCCAACCTCATAGCCATGTTCCCCCCATTGAACTGATCATTTTTCCTTTTTACCTACCCCTGTTCCGGTGCACGGTTTTTGAGTTATTAATTTTTGAAGCATTTTACGCAATTTAGACAGTTTTCCATGTGAACGCGCTTTTCTTGCTTCCGAATCATGCTCTGACATCATAGCCCTGACTAGCGCTTTTCCCCTGACATTTTTCCTTTTTATTCCGCATCATTTCGATACATGGTTTGTCCGTTATTAATTTTCCGAATTTTCAAGACTTTTTCGTGTGTATTTTTGACATTTTTCCATGTGAACCTGCCCTATTTGCATCGGAATTCCAATTTGATTTGACAGCCGTGTCCCCTGTGCCTTCCCCCACCTTTTTTATTTTTCCTCCACCCTTTTTCGACTTCTGGATTTTTACTTATTAATTTTTAAATGAGTTTTCGGGAGTATTTTTGGAGTTTTTCACATGTGAACCCCTCCTATTTCCGCCGGAACTGCGTTTTAACGTGATAACCCTGTGCCACCCCTTCCTGCAGACATTTTTCCTTCTTACTGCATGTCATTCCGGTGAATGGTTTGTTAGATATTTTTTTTTCCGATCCCATTTTCGGGTTTATTTTTTGGGTTTTTCCCATGTGAACGCGTCTTCTCTCAGTCGGGATTATATTTTGATGTGATAGGATTGTCGGGCACATCTTTCTGCACAGTTTTCCTTTTTTCAGCACCTCATTCCGATGCACGGATTTTTCGATATTAATTTTTAAATTGCATTTTTGGTTCGTTTTTTGTGTTTTTTGCACGTGACCACCCTTTACCCCTCCCGGAACCCCCAACCTGTATTTTCCTTGTTTTCCCCCTGTCATCCTGCCCACTTTTTGTTTTACGCTATTTCGTTTTGACGTCCGGATTGGGAGTTATTAATTTTTCTTTATTTTTATGTTTTTTTCCACGCCCGTTTTGCGCGTGAACGCGCCCTTTTTCGATTTTACGCGTCTCCACGCGCCCCGGTCGTGTCCGCGTAACCCGTACCGTCTTCCTCGCGCCATTTCAATCCCGTCACGGCAAATTTTTTTACCCCACCCCACGCACGCGCGCGGGACGGGGGTACGCGCCTCTGGGCCCCCACCCCTTCCCCCCACCTGCCCACCCCATGGCCCCCCCATGGGCCCCCACCCCTTTCCCCTAACTGACTACCCCTGCCCCCAACCGCCCGTGACTCTCTCTCTCTCTTTCTTTCTTTCTCTCTCTCCTCCTGCGTTCTCCCTTCCCCCCCGCCATCTCTGTCTACCCCCAGCCCCCCCCCCCCCCCCCCCCCCGACTTCCTTCTTTCCCTCCTCCCACTCCTTCGTCTCCCCTCCCAGCGCCTCCCTCCCCCCACTCCTTCGTCTCCCCTCCCAACGCTTCCCCTCCCAGCGCCCCCCTCCCAGCGCCTCCCTCCCCCCACTCCTTCGTCTCCTCCCCCAGCGCTTCCCCTCCCAGCGCCTCCCTCCCCCCACTCCTTCGTCTTCTCCCCCAGCGCTCCCCCCCCCAGCGCCCCCCCCAGCCTTCTTTCCCCTCCTTCCTCTCCCTCTTGCCCGTCGCCTCCGGCCCCTGCCACGACCACCCGCCGCCCTCGTTGCCCCCCGGACTGCCGCCTGTCGACCGCGACGCCGCCGCCGAATTCGTTGTTGCCGCCGCCGACTCCGCCACAACCGCCTGGAAACCGCCGCCGCCGCCGACGCGCCTCCCCCTTCCTGCTCCACCTCCTCTCTACCCCTAGGTTAGTTCAACTAACCCTAGGTTACTTAAACTAACCCTCATTAACCTAAACTAACCTTAATTAACTTAACCTAACCCCCTAGTAACCTTAGACCTAACCTATCCTAAACTAACCCTAGTTAGTCCCCTAACCCTAACTAGGTTAGTTAGTCCAACCCTAACCCTAGTTAGTTAACTTAATCACCTAACCATAGTTAACCTAGCTAGTTAACCTAACCTAACTTAATTAACTAACCCCAACTTAGTTAACTTACCTTAGTTGACTAACCTAACTTAGTTAGCTAACCTAGCCTAGTTGACTAACCTAAGCAACTTAGACTAACCTGACTTGACTTAGGTAGACTAACATGACTTACCCCACTAACCAGACTTAATTGACTTATGCCTAACTGACTTATTTGATTAATGTGATTTAGGTGACTTAATTAATCACTACATTAATTTTTCCATTAAAAATTTTCTAAAAATTCATTTTGCTTTTTGTCAATTTTTGGGAATTTGTCTGCTGGAAATTGCCTACCTTATAATTTCTGAAAATTCCACATTTCCTAAATTTACCCCTAAATTGCCAAAAAATATAGAAAATTCATTTAAAAAATTGTAAAAAATTCTAAAAATTTCTAAAAACATTCTAAAAAATTCCCCTCACCTCCCTTACTCATTTCCCATTTATTAAACCATAAAAAATCACAACTAAAAAAAAAAAATAAAAAAAATAAAAGACCAACACAAACCAAATCAACACATCTGCTAAGGTGTTGTCATTGTTGTTTCATCAGTGCTCTTTACTTTTCCTTTACTGGAACTCTTCCGTGCACATTCCTGCATTACATACACACCCCTTCCAGGTATTTATTTTATGTGCTTTATTTATTTTTTATTTTCCCCCTTAATCACAAATTAATTGTTAAAATGAACCTTTTAATTCACCCACAGTTTCCACGCGCCTTCGCGCTAAACACACATCTTTTTTTAATTAAAATAAACCAGCCGTTCACTTAGCACGCACTACGTGCGCTAAAGAGGCACTTTAATTTTTTTTAATAAAATAAACCAGCCGTCACATGAGCACGCGCTGGCAAAAAAGCGCTCCACATCACCTTAATTTATAATCAATGAATTGCATTTAGAGACCCAGTCGGGAATCGAAGTCCGAGAATCGAATAACTGCACCGTTTTAACCTAATAATTGGTAATTTAATAAATTTATAATAAGGAACCGCCGTTTTCTTGTTAAGGTTTATCACCTAATAAAAATTCACCCATTTTTAATAATTGATTAAAATCAACCCTTCATTAAATTAATTCCCCCCTCACTGCACTTAATTCCCCTTTTTAATGAAGCGTTTCGTGGGATGGGTATGCGCAGTTCTTAGTGTTATTTTCCATGGTCCAGTCTTGGTTTATCACAGATGTCGTATTGATATGTGTCGAATATGGTATGGTTTTGGTTTCCTGTCTTAGTTACGGTTACGGGTACGGTATGCAGTTTTTTTTCTTTTGTTGCCTGATACGGGGTTCAGGGTGTTTGTCTGATGCATCGCATGAAGCTTTCGGTCGCATTTGTCTCAAGGTCATGTCAAATTTTTTCTAGGATGTGGTTTGCTTGGGGTTAGTAGGTCAAGTCACGTTTTATTAGTAATTCTCTTATCCTTGTTTTTTTTGTCTGTTGCTTTGCAGGCATTCTTCTTGATTGTCTGTGTTTGTGGTGTGTGTGTAACCATCTGAATGGCGCCTTCTCATGCTCCTCCCCCTATCCAGTACGTCCCATTAGTTAGTAGGGATTACTCTTCCCTACTTACTTTTGAGCCCCTCACGAAGGCGGGACTTGCTGATTTTGTGGCCACTCCTTTTCCATTGCTTCCAGAGGATCCGTCCTTATGTGATGAGTTCCTGGCCTCTTACAGCAAGAAGACAGGCGTAGTCCAAGGAATGTCTATGACATTGACGTCTCGAGGCTTAGGGAAGGCTCTGTCTTTACCCTTCAAAGGAGAACCTTTTGTGACCACTCGTCAGCTCTTCTCTAATGAAGAGATTCTCAAGTTGTTGCAGAAGCAGACAAGGGAAGTCCTTGATGTTAAGAAAGTGATAAACTCTTCAGGAGTTTCTTTTTCTATGATTACTGATCCCGTATGGAAGACGATGTGTCAGTTCCTTCAGGACAGGTTCATGCCTGCCAAAACGCCATCCCACTATTTGTCCAAAGAGCTTTTCACAGCTTCCAGGATGGTGCTGAAAGGCGTTGCTATTGATTGGAGCACATACCTCCTTACTAAAATGGATCAGCATTTTGTTAAAGTCACGAGGGGTAATGTTACCAATGTTACCTACGGATCATATTTGTCTGCCTTCTTGACCTATTCAGGTTTACAGAAGACTGTGCCTCCACCTCCTCCATTAGATCCAGTACCTCCTCCTCCACCTTTAGAAGAGTCAGCACCTATTGACATTGAGGATGATGATTCTCCATCTCCCCTGGTCATACAGCGCAAACGCTTGAAGAGGGTAGCGGATAAAGCCCCTGCTGTACTTCCCTCAGTGCCTATCCCTGCTACTTCTGGCAGTGAACTCCCTGGGTATCTCACTTGCAATAACCTGTTCCGAGCACATAGAGAAGGATCTTTGGAGATCTCAGTTCCCTCCCTGAACAGTCTCGTTTCAGGAGATGCCATTCCTTTCCTCTGCAAGGATATTCAAAGTTCCATTGAGTTGTCTGTGACAGCCTGTGTTCAACAGCTGTACGCATCTTTCTATGAGGAGCTCATGCAGTCCAAAGACCAGTTGCATAAGGCAACATCTGAGTTAGCTTCTGCTAAGGGTACCCTAGCAGATCTATTTAAGCAAATGGAACAGCAAACCCAACTGGTTGCCATCCAAAGCGATGAGATTTCTTCATTGAAGACCTAGTTATTCGAGGCTCAGTCACAGGTTACTAGCCTTTCAGCAGAGAAGGAGAGGATGTCCAACGAAGTGAAAGAATTCCAAGCTATTTTAGATGACAAGCTTTCAGCTTTACAGATGGCTAATGACACAGTGGCCAACCAAGCCTCCCAAATCCAACAGTTGCAAGATCAGCTTGCAAAGTTTCGCTCTGTTCCTCCAAGCCCTCCTGTTCCATTAATTCCTTCTCTTTCACAGCAAGATTTGGCTGCCCTACAGAGACAGGCTACTTTGTGCCCTCTATTCCAAGACAAAGTGGAAAGATTGCAGTCCAGAATGGACTTGTTATGGTCTACCTTTGAACAGTTTCAGGACTTTGTCCTACCAGACCATTCTTTCTTTGTCCACTACCACTTACAGAAGTTGGTCTTCTACATGAAGCTTTCCACGATGGATTTACCTTTTCCAGAGGATGGCTGGAGTGGGGCTTGGTCTGCTGAGTTGTTGACAGAGGTAGTCAGAATGGTCTTTGAAGATTCTGTCACGCCAGACACCATGTTGATGTCATACATGTATCTCCGAGGAGACTTGTTAATCCCAGATGAGGTAGCTATGGCATGGTATGTGGGGGATATGGTCTTACAGGCTGTTCTATATGTCAATCATTTGGAGTTGCGCATAGCTGATATGTTTCAAAGTTATTCCTCCAAAGTAGCTGATTGTCAGGATAATTCGTGGCATCCCATGATTGATTCGGTGGTCCTCAATCAAAGACAAAACACAGCTCCTACCTTTGTACAGAGTACTAACCAACTGAGGATGGATCTCTTAACCTATCTTTCCAAACATAATCCATTTGATGCTACCTTCTTTGATGCCTATCATAGACGATCTCTCTTAGGACCTTCTGTTCCTACCCTCCTCTATTACCAACAATTGGCTCACCGCTATGCTATATATATTTCCCTTTGTCAAACTAATTCCACAGTAATTTTACCTCTTCTTTTCCAACCTTCACATTTCCCTCAAATTCCTATTTTCACTTACTGTTCCTTTATTGAGGATAGGGTATTTTCCCCTTCTCCACCCTGTCCTTCACCCCTCATAAATGTACCCTCCACATTTCCTATTTATCAGTTAACACCGTTCCTTAGTGATTCCTTACAAATTTCTGCCACTCCTTCTTTAACCTTTTCTTCCTTTTATGATTTTTCCTATCCTTCCCTACATCCACTTTCCCTTATTCCACTACCCTCTCCTAACACTTCCATATCTCAACCACCTCAGTTGGTTAGTGACTGTGACAGTTTTGATAATCAGATTTCCAGAAGAAGGGGATGGAGTTCGGATGATTGCCTTACAGGACCACAGATTAATTGGCCAGTAATTCCAGGAGAATGGACAGCTTCTAGTCAAGCTTATCAAAACTATGTTCATTTTGCCCAACAATATTCACAGTCTGCAGATCCCTCAGTGAGATTAACTGCTCACTTTGCTTGGTACCTGGCGTATATGCATAGGCACTCTCATACTGATTCAAAGCCTATTCCAAAGTTGTGCATGAATGTCAATGTTAGCATTGATTCCCAACAGCTGGAGATACTGTATTTTCATGCCCTCTGTTTGCCTAGCAGATACTTGGTCCTGTTGGAAAGGATGTGCTGTCTCCAATTTTTTCAAAATCCTCCTAAAAACTTTGTAGATGAATCCTTATCTATGGATCGATTCTGACAACATCAATCTTTTAAGAGGGATCATCTTCATTGATGCCTTTCCAATGTATGGTGGAAGCCTTTAATGCAAAACTCTCTTTTTGACGGAGTCATTCAGATGGTTGTGTTGTGTATTAGTGTTTGTGTTGTGAGTTCATGTATGTCAAACGAACGTGGTGGTTTCCTATTGGATTTCGTGTACGAGCTATGTTTTGGAGATTTGTAGAGTTGGGGTCGTGGTTAGAGAGTTGAAGCTGATGCTGATGAAAAAGAAGCAAACTCTTATATCCTTTACAAATTTGTTGTGATTTTTAGTTTGATAAGAGGTGTTAATGTGTAAAGAGTTTTCCTTTCTTTGTATTTTTATATCAGAAACAGGTTATAAGTTGGGGTCGTGGTGGATGGATTCTTTTTGAAAAGATATTGAAGATCAAAGTTGAGCTTTTCCCTGAACTTGTATTCCCTTTTTCCTAGGTCGCAAGGACGCTTCCTTATTAAGTGTGGGGATATGTTGAGTGTTGAAATGACTTGTTTTTTGGCTGATTTTTGTTGTTTTTGAGAGCTGAATGGTTGATTTTATGGGATGATTGGTTGATTTAGAAGTGGATTGAGAGTGTTTTGGATGATAATGATTGTGTTTTGGAAGTTCATGATGTTTGTTGATGGTTCTGTGATGTCCTGATAGGTTCTGATTGGTTCTGTATACCTTCTGTTTTGTTCTGTTTTGTTCTGATTGTCTTCTGTAAGGAGGGATGAAGTATTGATTGATGAAGAATGAGATATTGTGAAAGCTTATTGAATGGTTTGTGAGAGTTTGGAATGATTTGAGAGTGAGTTATGAAGTTTTGATGACCTTCTGTAACCTTCTGTAGGTCTTCTGTAGAGCTTCTGCTTCTGTTCTGTTTCTGTTCTGTCTCTATACTGTAGCTGTTCTGGTACTGTTCTGTAGACTGTTCTGTATGCTTCTGTAAGTGTTCTGTGGAATGTATGTGTGACTTTGGGAAAGTTTTCTAGCCTTGGAAAGAGGTGAATACAAGTGCAAAAGAGCTGAAGGAAGTGGAAGAAGTAGCTGTTAAAGACTCAAGAGAAGACTAGAGTGAAGTGACAGTAGTGAGCTATGAAAGGACACTGTAGTAGCTCTGGTGACCCTTCATATCAGATACACCTCTTGGGAGGGGTATCCACGACCTAAGAGTGATTATTGAGAGTACTTTTTAGAGAGATTGTAGTGAGGATATGATGTATTATTGATGGAGAGAGAGAGAGAGAGTCAAAGATAGCCAATTCTACTAAAACAGAGTGATTGTATATGAGAGATTGAGAGAGAAGACTATGAAGATATTGAAGATGAATACCATGTGATGTATTTCCATTCAAAGATGGTGTATTTCTTTGCTTTCTTTGTTCTATTGATGGATTTTATGAAGATATTGAAGAATATGGTTGATTCTATTAAAACCGTGGGAGATTTACATGATGCTGCATGAAGATTTGTTGTGCTTGGTGTTCTTTTCTTCATTGTGATCATATGAAACATGATAAATAAGCTTGTTGATGTTACAAGATAGATTTTCTTGCAAGAGAATTCCCTTTTCCTTGGTGTTCCTCTTGGGGCCCCATGAATACTTGAAACACTTTTCACAACATTGTGGGCAATCATGCTTTAACTTCTTCCTTTCCATGGCATTGAAGTTGCATTGACATTAGAGTGTCCCGAGTATAGTTATCTTCCTTGCTTGGTTGGTATAGCAATGGTGCAGGAGAAGAACTCTCACATCCTTGGCATATTTTGTATTGTTGAGAGTTAATCATACCAAGTCGTGTTAACATGACATTGAGTTTCTCCCAACAACAAGTAGGAATACTTATACCACCTAAGTCTCCATCCCATGTATTGGATAGCTGCACTGACAAATCACCTAAGCTTGGAGCAAACATATTGTCTATACAAGTTTGAGAAGGCTTCCTCCCAACAATATCACCAAATAAAATATGAAGCATCTTGTCTGAAAACTCAACCGAAGCTTATTCATCCTAGAGTGCTTGCATTTGAATTAGTCTTTGAATGATTTTATTAAACAAAGATGGCTCAATATCACCCATCTTAACCTCATCATCTTTACCTTCATCCAAGCTATCAATCTCATGTGAGGGCTCATTATGGGCTTCCTTTTCCAGCTCAATGTCACACCCTTCTAGAATGTCCTCCAATGATAAATCGTGAGGGTCATGTAGACCTAGATGGTTTGTAAGACTCTCAAATCTCTCCTTAATTTTCTAGTGTCATGCATAAGTTGAAGGAGAAACAAAACTTCCACCATCACAATATGTCTTTCATCCACACCATACACATCTACGTCTAGCTAGCAATGATTGGGATAATACATGACTTCCAACAGGGTTTTCATCACTCATAGTAGCATTATCTCTCAAATAATTTTGACTAGGTTCATAAGCCATAGCTAATGGATGCATATTGCCATTCATATCTTGACAGCTATGTGCATAATAAGTTTGTCTTGTAACATCTTGATAACCAAGAGATGAATGTCTACACTTGTAATTGCTCTGACATCTCATGATTTGATTCATATTATAACTATCTGAAACACAGAAATTTATCAAAGCTAATCAGTTCATATATTCAAACTTTATGTCAATGGAAGAAGCTTTGTAACCTAAGGAAAGCATCTTCATGAACACTTACATAAAAAAGGCCAACACAAAATTCAATCATTATTGTTGCTATACATAAATATAAGTCATCTCACTACTACAGACCCAAAACCAAAATTGCACACTAGATGGTTTGAGATGCCAAACCAATCACAAAAAGGAAGGTTGTGTCCCTAGGACCTAGTACTTTGTCACAACAATTATCCCTGGTTTAACGTCCCCTTGTATAATGATAGTATTATTTCTATCGCACTATTCTTTCAAAGCTTCAAATCATTATTGCAATCCTAGGTGTTTCTACACATAGGGTTTGGTGGGATTTAGACAAGGTCTACTACAAGGTTTGGTGGGATCTAGACAAGGTCTACCATAGGGTTTGGTGGGATGTGGGACTAACATTTGTGAGAAATTATGAGGCATAAAAATTAGTGAGCTTAACATGTATATTCTCTATCAATGTTTGGAAGATACCTATAATTGGATTCCTCAAATGGGTTGTATGATAATCAAGGCAAGGGAAGTTTTTTGGTGTCTAAAGTGCCTTCTAGGGTTGGGCATATGGATTGTATTCTAGGAGAGATGGATATACAATATGTTTGAAAGTATAATGAATGTTTATATAAGCATGTCCACAACATGTGTATATACAATCACACCCAAAACTAACTATGATTATCAATGTGGGATTTTCTACAAATGTAAGAAAAACATTTATTCAACAAAATATATGACATCAAAATAAGTCTCAATGGTAACATATGTTGTGGTGTTTTAAAGGGTCAATGACAACAACATAAGAAAAGTATAGGAAGGAAAATATATTCAACTATTTTAAAGCATGCTTAGAATAAATTGGTTATTTTTTCTTTGCATAAGTGATTATGTTAACTACCAAACGAAATTGTCATCATTTTAACTAGCAAAGAAATATTTTCATATAGTGATTGTGACAAGAAGCGCATCTGCTTGAAGAGCATTCTCTACAAAATTGCTTCAATTCATGATTGAAATCAAGAGATTTTCCTATAGAAGTACTTTGCAGTTTGGGATATCAAAGTGAAGCTATGATATTGAGCAGACCTGGAGGTGCAAAGATCAAAGAAGCACAAACTTCTTGTGTGGAAGCTCACTTCTAACTGTGCTTTGTTGGTCATTATTACATCAAGAACTCACTCAGATGGAATCCATTCATAAAGAAATAGAGTTGGATCTAGTAAGAGAAGCACTAAATGATCAGAGGTTATAGCTGGTGGCATCTCTAGAGAGTGGCCCTGAATCTCATCTGGATATCATGGAAGGTAGATTGGAAGGAGATGACACCTTTATGTGCAGTATCATATGCAGTTTGAGACCATGTGTCTGGAAAAGGTTGATAGTATAGTTATCATTTGGATACTTAAGTCACTTCACACTACGTTAGATGTTAGAGTAGTTCGATTAGGAAATGAAGATACAAGCAACTCAGAATTCAGTAGTCTACAGTGTAAAGCCCCCAAAACATATCCAGTAAGGAAGGGACAAATGCAGGTTGATGTCAGTCTCTAGGCACTGATAAATGTAAGTTTTTAAAAAAAGCACAACACTGCGATAAATGCTATGAGACAAACAGCAGCTATGGTCAACAATATCAACTGCAGCAGCTTTATTGAATCCTCTTCACATGCCCTCATTATTCCCCATGTTGACTTGAACATTTTACTGCTATAAAGGAACAACAGCCACAGTAGTGCAGTACGATATGCACGATGCACACATGTTCAACATGTACCTGCAGTCGTGGTTATTTATTTGCACAAGGCGATGAGTTGGGCCAATCGATTGATCTCCACAAAAGAACAGGGCGCATTCATCATGATGGCTGCACTGGCCAATGCATCGCACACTAAAACTCTGTGCTGGGAAAACATTAGAATGTGGCGTAGCAGCGGCCGTAGTGCAATACGATACATACGATGTGCCAATATTCAACATGTACCTATAGTCGTGGTTGTTTATTTGCACAGGGTGGTGAGTTGGGCCAATCAATCGATCTCCCAAAAAAAAACAGGGCGCATTCATCATGATGGTTGCACTGGCCGATGCATTGCATACTAAAACTCTATGCTAGCAAAACATTAGAATGTGGAGTAGTAGAGATATTAACCGATCTATATATATATATATATATATGCTTGAAGGATGGAAGAGAGAGAGAGGGATAGATACAATGTTGTTCATCAAATCATAGACCAAGTCAACAAAGTTTGTTGTCTATGAGAGACTTAAAAATAGAACAAGCTCTATTGAGGAAGGACTGCACTTTGAAAACTAAATAGTAAAAACAAGTAGGAGTTTTGTGACAAGTCAAAAACAAGTATCTCAAAAATCCTTGCTTGACATTGAAACCTATGTTAGAAAATGTTGCAATGGAGGGAGAAACAATTGAAAGTGAGGTGAATCAACCGATATAAACACATAGCACAAATTGGAAGATACTCTTAAAGCCTATGGACAATGTGGGGTACATAAGGAGCAACCGCAACCATGGACCAACATAAGGATAGAATCTAGAAGTGTAGATCATAATTACATCTCAAATATCCATTGTGAAGGAGCATGAGACAATATTTAAGGACTTCAAAGGAATGCAAATGCCAATAAGATGTAGGTTGAGGTAGTTGTGAGAGAGAGTTGTGACACATTAGTCATGTTTGGTTGACTAAGTGAGCTCATCAATGGATTATGTGGGGAGAAGGCATATCTCTAGCACCTCTTATAGAACCTTAGTAGCTTGTCATCATACCTTGCATAATCAAGAAGTTTATAGTAACTTGCATACATATACATTCATTCAATCAATCATTAATCCATAAAAATTATTGTGACAAACTACTAAGGTTTTATGCTCCCTTTTTGTCTCAAAGAATCGTAGTACATATTAATGAAGAGTCATGCCAAAGGAAGGTCAAGAGTTGAGAAACAAAGATCTTTTATGTATTTGTACTATTCTACATCTACATCTACACTCTACACTCTCTTATTGTGACATATACCAAACCTCTAATCAAAGGTGACATATCCTATGTGGCATGCATCCCAAAAAATTCGAGCCCAAACTTCTCATGTCTTGTGCTAGTCCTACATCCATAGAAGATAAACGGCTTCCACTACAAGATATAGGCCTTATACTGACGTTAAAAGTGATGAAAATGTAAATAAAGAAATTTACCCCCGTCATTGCAAAAAGCGTCGTTATTGGCGACGCCATAGAACAGTCGATATTAGCGTGGTTATCAGCGTCTCTATTTGCGTCGGTATCAGCGTCGCATACCGACGCAAATAGCAATACTAATAACGACGCCAATAACGACGCATGCAATAAATTTGCAACGCTAATTGCGACGGTAACATGGAAAAAAAAATTTGGGGCAAGGCAGCTATGTGCTTTATTTGGGCCATATAAAATAGTTTCTGCACTGTGTACAATACTCATGTAAATAAAGACAAAATGTACTTAAATCATAACACTGATACATGAAATAAATACATGATCACATAATGAAAGCGATTGGTACAATCATGGCAAGATATCACTACTACATAGAAAATGTCTACACAGCTCATGTGACCAAAAAAGAAGGGTGTGTGAGCTCTAGGGATCCAAGGGCGAGCTATAGATCATCGCCATCTAAAAGCTCGTCCTGCCACAAAGGAGCATCGAATGGACTCTGCAAAAAAAAAAAACAACTACACATCAGTTCACCATACAATAATGCATTCTAATTAAACATGGTAACTACAGACTAGAAAGATGAGTGACTTATAGGGCCGCCACGTCCATACAATCAGTCAATCAATGCAGTGAGACCGTGCCTCTCTGCATATCGAGTCTCAAGGCCGGTCGGATCACGATTTGTAATGGAGTGCTGCAAAGGAAACAAAATACTAACTGTTAGAAACACGATTGTTAGTACAAAGGATATTGCAAAAAAACAAAAGAAAAGCTTACAAAGTCCTCCAAATATGTCTTGTGGCCGCCACTCCCAAGATGATGGACCACTCTGGCCTCTAGTTGTGCCCTCACCACCTCACGCTGTTGTCTCCAACATCCTGGAGAATCTGTAGCCTCCTCCCTCAGTCGGTGCCAGTCATCACCGTCTAGTCACTCGTGCTTTGCAGCCTCACTCTTGAGTGCCTTGCATGAGTCCGATCGTCTGTGTGACATATATGCACGCATGCACTCCATCATCCAGCCCATCGAAAACCTATTTGCTACGACTGGTACCGGAAACTCCTCATGCAAGGATGCTACTATGTAGCCATTGCTCCCCTCCAGTATGTTTTTCCAATGATCCAAGAGGTTGTGCCGAGAAACTTGTTGGTACAACTCTCTCATGCGAGCCATCACCCTCCTCCCCTTATCATTCATGATGATGACTCCTGACCTATTATCTACAAGGTAGGCATACCCCTCTGGGGTATGCCTAAGATGGATCCTCTCCCACCTGCAACCATGCTCTTGGGCATATCCAAGAGACCCCTATACATCTAGTATACCGACCAGGGTAGTATCTATTAGAGTAGCACCCATAGGGGTGCCACCTACAAATGGTTGAGCAAAAGCCGGAGTGACTAGAGTAGATGTCCCCACAGGTATAACAAATCCCGGAGCACTACAACAGAAACGAGGCATAGACGCCCATGTTAGACGCATAAAGTTGGGCACGTCTATCACAGCGTCTATAGGTGCGTCTAAACGTACGTGTAAATAGATGCAACTTTTGCGTCTATATATCCGCGCAAACAAACACGCTTATACACGCAAAAATAGACGCACACGTCAAATTTCAAATCATACTTAAATCATTTCTTTTCAAACTATGCCTTTCCTTTCCTACGTTTTTGGTGGTTTTGAAGCTTGAGTTTAGCCGACATGCAGTCTCTTCATGCCTCACCTAGTCTTTTCATGCCTCACCTCCTCATGACTCACCTCTTCTTTCATTTCAAACACACAAGGGAAAAAGGAAAGCAAAGGAGAGGAAGAAAGAGAGAACAAGAGAGAGGAGAAGAAGAAGAAGCAGCAAGCAAGGAAGCAAGCATCAAGGGAGGGTAACATACCAAGGAGAGGAAGAAGGAGAAGGAAGAAGCGCCACCACCCGCCACACCAAACACCCAAGGTGACTCTCTCTCTCTCTCTCTCTCTCTCTCTCTCTCTCTCTCTCTTTCTATCTTCCTCTCTCTGCTCTGTCTGTGTATTTAGGATTTGTGATTCCATTATGTATTGCATTTTGTAAATCAATAATGGCGGTCGTCTGCTAAAATCATCCAACCAAGCGCGTTTGATAACGTGTCTACATCTCAGTGTAGACGCAGATATAGACGCGAAAAACGTTTCTCTGGGGGCGCATCTTTGAGCGCGTGTGCGAGCATGTGTGCTCTGCAGTGTACACGTGAGGATACACGCGCTGACAGACGCCCATAGAGACGCAGGTATAGACACGCACAAAGATGTAGGTATAGACGTTGTATGTAATATGTTTTATCTACACAGGGTAATATGATTTTTCTTGTGTAGATGTGGAATCCTGGATCCTCCAGCACCCCATTCAACAAGGAGCAATTCATGGGGGAGATGACCAATTATCTTGGTCGCCCTCCCACACTGCAGATGAGGTTTTCAGTGTGATGTCTGGGACACCTATCGCATCTTTGCCTACACAGGGATCAACTAAGGTACATGGATCGGCGAAAGCACGTACATCTACAGAGGCACGTGTATCGAGTGAGGTAGAGGGTAGTGCACATCGAGAGAGGAGGGAGAGTGGTGTGGGAGGACGAGGAGGTCGAGGGCTTTGTGGGGGTTTCCTAGGTGGTGGCTCTCGATCACCCTCACCGGAAAATGAGAGAGGTGAGCCTCCACAAATGTACTACTCTATCACTGATGTTGGTGGTATCTTGCATGACTTCGAGGGGAGGGAAGTGATAGCCTACTTGAGGAGTGTCGTGCATGCCACATACAAAGATTGTATGATTCCCTTCAAGCACCAAAAAAATGGTTTGTGGCAAGAGGTGCTGCGGGTAGTACATAAAAGGTACCCTAATCCTGAGAATTCATGATTCTCAGATGATTGGGGACGGTCAAAGGTGAGAGACACGCTTCATAACAAGAGGTTTCACCTTATGACGCGCGCCAAGGAGTCATTGCAGAGACAAGAGCAGGGGCGCCCTGGATATGGCCAACCACCCAATTGTCACTGCAAGGAGTGGAAAGGGGCCAAGAAGAGAGCAACGGAGAAAATGACAAGTCGCCAGCATGCAGAGGCGCGACGTATCCAGATGGCAACCATGGGATCGTCGCATTATGGATCGGGTGGTAGGGAGTCATGGGAGGCTGAGTTTGTAAGTATTATTTGATTTTTTTTTAAATTAAATTTTGTAATTTGTTTCACTTCATTATGTAGTGTGTTTTAATACGTTGTATGTTCAAATTGTTTTGTAGTTCCATATCGTTGGTAAGATGCCTACTCCTACCGGCTACCATTGAGGTCATAACCGAGCGTCCACTTGGCAACATTTCTACGAGGAGAGACTCATCACGGAGGAGCAATATAATCGCGCCATGAGGATTCCACCACCAGAAGAGGTATGTTTTATTTTTTACATGAAAATTATAGATCAATATGATTTATTGTTTGTAATGGTATTTATATACTTTAATCCTTTGTGTAGGCAAACCCTCATGCAGTTGAGGATAGCGAAGGGGGGACTAGCAGTAGAGGTGGTGGCAATGGCAGCGGCACAGGCAGCGGTGGTGGTAGCGACGATGATGCCTCTTCTGAGGAGATATAGAGGAGCCCCATGCATGCATGCCTCCCCTTGGCTTGTAATTTTCATTTTTGATATGTATTACTTTCAACTACTAGTGCTTACGATCATGATGTCACAAACACTAGAACTCATAATGTAAAAACGTTTTATCTATATATATGAAATTTCGTGTGCTACATACATTGTTTTGTTTTCAGTATCCAATCTTCGAAATAATCTTTCTCTGTTTTCCCTAAGTATACAATTTGATGTTGATGCGGAGGAAAAAAACCAGAGAGCATGTGGCCTGCAAAGTCACATGCTCTCTGGTTTTTTTTTCATACCTCTGTTTTACTCGTCTATCAGTGCGTCTAAATTGTAGGATAAATGAGTGTCTATTCTCGTCAAAAACTTTCAGATTAAACGCGGTTTTAGACGTGTAGATACACGCGTGTATAGACGCACAATATGAATATATCCACTTTTTTATAAATATGATTATATATTTACGTAGCGCGTTTATACGTGCGTCTATAGGCGTGTCTAAGTGTACGTCTACTTCTGACTATAAGCGCGCTTTTAGACGCGATTTTGTAGACACAAAAATAGACGCATTAATAAATGCGCCCGACTTTTTTTTTCACAATTCAAATATTGCGTCTACAAGTGCGTCTATGGAGCCTTTTTGTTGTAGTGGAGGTGACGCAACTCCAGCAAAACGACGAGACGGAGACACCACGTCTGTGCCTCCACAGCAACCACCTAAGCCACGCTCTTTAGAACCACCACGAGAGCAAGGAGCAGTACCTGTATCCTGAGCTAACCGCAGGCTTACTTCATCCGTATCTTTGCAGCATTGCCCTGACCCTGAAGCACTCCCTCTGTCTGGCCCAAGTCTGGAGCATCGACCTCGTCTGCTCGAAAGTGAAGCATCTGATCGTGCCAAAGTAGATCTAGTAGAACGGCCTGACGATGTCCAAAACAGCTTCTGGTCCGCCATGTTTGTGAATCTCACCATCTAATCTAGAGACATGCATGTAAATATATCTTGCAACTCCTCATCATTCCTCCCTCGACTCATCCTAATGATCTAAGTATCCACAAAGTTCACTTAGCACAGATAAAAAATGATATTAGCATAATCAATTTAAATCATACAAAGCAGTACGGTAATATAAATGTTAAAAAAATGATCTTACTTAAAATGCATATCTTATGTACCCTTATAAGCAATTAGTCAACAAATTGAGCAAGTGTATGCTTCAAGTACGAAGTATCCTATGGTCCCATGTCAATCTCCTGACACAACTCGGCATAAACTAGAAGGTCGATAGACATGTCACTACAAAAGGATGAGTCCACCTTGTTCTCAAAGAATTCTTGGACCCTTGTATTTCCATCATTGTTACCTGATGCTGGCTCCTCTACATGCTCCAAGATTTCGGTGGCCTCCACCCCTTGCAATATCGACCCCTCTATTTGCATATTGTCCTCATCTATGCTCAGAACATCGCTTTGATCATATACTCTCACACTTCGGGGAGCTGAAGGTATAACATACCACCATCAAGGTTGTCGAGGGTTTAGATAGAAGATTACCTGTTCACAAACATGTACAAGATAAATTTAACTATTGTGACATGTACCATGTCATAATACAATTAACAAACAAATGAGTTCATGCACCTGCTCCAAGAAGAATATCCATCGTGTATGGAAAGGTCAAGCAATCTCCACTTCATCTACAAGATGCACAAGAAGGTGGATTTGTATTGTGAGTATGCTGGTAGGCAAGTATTTCTCAAAGAGAGAGGCCGTCTCCACTGCTCCCCGCCTCACAGATTCAATAGAGGACGTCTTAATCTCCTTCTGTGAGATCCATTGCACTAAAGTCGACAACTTGTAAATGGCCCCACGTATTTCTGGAGTAAGGCATCCTGCGATCGCGATCGGTAGTACAAACTGCCACAAATGAGAAAGCATTATGAATAATGACTACACTCCAAATAGTAAAATGCGCATGCCACTTACAATCCATTCGTAGTACAAACTTAACATATCTTATGCCAATCATGGGATTTTAGCCCTGATAATTGGTCGTCTTTAGAAAACGCAGACCTAAGAGAACGCATCATACCCGTCGGAGTGCAGATAGACTTGACTATTTGCTTCACAATGCACTCTTCTTTAGTGGACAAAACCCAAGGAGTGCAAGGTAGCTGTACGCGACCATCAGCACTCAACTGCGGCCAAAGCGCCTCCATCTTGCCTACCTCCTTCAAATCCATTCATGCCCCTATAGTGTCTCTATTTCCTGTGATGTGGTCCCATAGCAAGCTGCCCACGTTCTTGAAAATATGCATGGGATCCAACAAGTGGTTGATCTGTAAGTGGGTCCAATATGGCAACTGATAAAAAACTGAGAACAGTCGCATTCTATTTGGATATGACTCTGTGAGGACCATTTTCAGCTCGTACCAACTTTGGGCATTCATACGTGTTGGAGGTCGTCCAAGAAAACCTTCCCTGAGTTCATGACCCTCTGGCAAGAAAGCGGCATGTCCTTGATATACCATCTTCTTCATGGTTTGTGACCTTCGGGAGTCTAACTGTGGCCCGCACAATGGACATACATGATAATCTGAGGTAAACAAACCTATCCCAACACCTCTATCTAGTGAATACAAACTTGAACGATCTATGATAGATATTACCAACGAGAACGCAAGCCTATTTACCTGAGCACTCTCCGAATCCCGAAAAGTCATGCATTGTCCACATGAGAATGGCTCGAATATTGGCGGACCGTTGACCATCACAATTGATCACAATATTAGTGAGTTTGGGAATCTCCCAATTCTCATTTTTTGAATACTAAAAAGGTGGCACTCAAATAACATGCCCATAAGAAACTCAAAACCATATGATGTGACCTATCATTGGAAAGTGCTTGAAAAATGGAATCTATTGAGCTATAGAGTGCTCAATTTGGAGTTATAGTGTTCAAGTTATGACAAATCCAAAGATTTGACCACGTGTCCCAAACTTATGGAAAATTCCCATATTTTTCAATATGGTGTTCTTGCTCATATCTTGCACAGTGACCCTCTCCTTCCACAAAATCTTAATCTCATCGACTAATTGACGAAGATACACGTCCATATTTTTGCCTTTGTAGCGGCCGGGGACAAGTAAGCTAAGGATGAGATGTTCTTTCTTTGTAGAAAGCCATGGAGGGATATTATAGTTGACAAGGACTATAGGCCACACACTGTAAGAAGTTGAGCACAAACCGAATGGGTTCACGCCATCCATTGCAAGACCAAGACGAAGATTCCTTGGCTCTCGAGTAAAGCCGGGGAAGGTAGAGTCAATGTGGCTCCATGCGCATGAGTCCGCTGATATTCGTTGAACTCCATCTATGGACCTATTCTGGGTATGCTACGTTGTCAAGCTCGCCATGCTAGACGTACAAAACATGTGATTTATGTATGCAGGGGATAAGCGAAAAGTGTCTAAGAACTTTTTAAGGGATGGTTTGCCCTTGCAAGTGCTATCGATACCTGTGAGAACCACACTTTGGACATGTCTCCATAGTCATGTATTCTCCTCGAAACAGTATGCAATCATTGATACATGCATGGATGCTATTGTAGTCCATACCAAGCTTTCGTGAAATATGTCGTGTATCATCACAAGACTCGGGCATGGTATTTGCAAGTGGTAATAAAAGATACTTCAGTAACTTGAAAAAAATCATAAAACACCTTGAGAAAGCACAAATATTTTTAATGATAGTGTCGAAAAGAAATCAACAAAGCGTACGTACAAGGTACCTTATCAACTCGGTCACACTCGCATCGCTCCACATGTATTTTGCTTGCACACTTTAGGAGTGCAAGCAATGTCTTCAGGTGAGATACTCGGCACCCATCATATAATGGTATGAATGCTTCCTCTCTAAGCGAATCAGAAGTCTCGACATCCATGGGAATCAATGCATCGATCATTGCTTCCATCTCAGGCTCCAAGATTGTAGGTAAGTCTCAAAGGCTATTTTCCTCCTCTGGTATTGACAGTATAGATTGGGTAGTACCTTCCAAGTGGTGGATTGGCTCAGGCACTCCATCCATCACATGCCCACGAACTCTTCTAATTGGCCGCAAAGGGTGCACTCCTCCTTGGGACGAGACGTCACCTCCCTGGATAGAAAATTTGCCAACCACACCCAATATTTTTGTATATGGTATTTAATTAGCTTACGAGTACAATGCATGATTGATATTAACTTTTCTTATCGTTTGCTAAAAATTCAGGATCGCCTGATCAATGATCTCATATTGAGACTCGCCGAAGTGTCGTATATGTTTTATAGACAATTGACGTTTTCGTCTAATTGCTAGCTTACATTGAGAGCAAGGACATGGGACACGCTGATTAAGATACGCCTCACGATCTTGAACATCAAGACCTTCATCGTTTTCCATTTTGTCTATGTTACGACAAATAATTTGTTTTTTTTATCATTCTTTTTTTCTTTTTTAAATTGTTTGAGAACGGATTTCTTCTCTTATAACTCAACAAAAATTAATGTATGTAAAGTCTCCACCCACCCACCCACAAATTAATGTATGTCGGAGTGTTTCCCGTCTCGTGGTGTTGCACCAGACGTCTCCACCACTCTCTCTTTGTTTTTTATCCATTCATTGTCTCCTCTCTTTCCATCTCTCTCTCTTTTTCTCTTTCTTTATTATGATGTATGTTTATTCCCTCTCTCTCGTTCCTTTTTCCTTTTTCTCTTCCTCCCCCTCTCTCATTTTCTTTAACAAAATATATATCTCTCTCTACTACCACTACCACTACCACTACCACTACTACAACAAACAAGAAAAGAAAAAAAAACTACTATTACTACCACTACTATAACAATAACAACAAATAAGAAAACTAGACAACAATAAACAAGAAAACAAAAAAAATATTACTACTACTACTACTACAACAACAACAAACAAGAAAACCACTACTACTACTACAACCATGACTACGATGACTACGACTACGACCACGACCACAACCATGACCACGATTACCACTACCACTACCACTACCACTATAATAAACAAGAAAAGAAGAAAAAACTACTACTATTACCACTACTACAACAACAACAACAAATAAGAAAACTAGATAACAATAAACAAGAAAACCAAAAAAACTATTACTACAACAACAACAACAAACAAGAAAACCACCACTACTACTACAACCATGACTACGACGACTACGACTACGATCACGACCACGACCACGACCACTATAGTAAACAAGAAAATAAGAAAAAACAACAACAACCACTACTACTACTACTACTACTTCTACTACTATAATAGCAATAAACAAGAAAAGAAGAAAAAACTACTACTACTACTACTACAAACAAGAAAACAACCTCTCCCTCATTCTCTCTCTCCCTCCCTCTCCCTCTCCCTCTCTTTCTCTCTTTCGCTATTATGTTTAATGTTTTCTCCCTCTCTCTCTCATTCTTTCTTTCCTTTTCTCTCTTCCTCTCCCTCTCTCATTTCCTCTCCCTCCCTCTCCCTCTCCCTCTCTTTCTCTCTTTCCTTATTATGTTTAATGTTTTTTCTCTCTCCTCTCCCTCTCTCATTTCCTCTCCCTATCATTTCCTTTTCTCTCTTCCTCTCCCTCTCTCCCTCCCTCTCCCTCTTCCTCTCCCTCTCTTTCTCTCTTTCCCTATTATGTTTAATGTTTTCTCTCTCTCTCTCTCTCTCGTTCTTTCTTTCCTTTTTTCTCTTCCTCTCCCTCTCTCATTTCCTCTTCCTCCCTCTCCCTCTCCCTCTCTTTCTCTCTTTCCCTATTATGTTTAATGTTTTTTCTCTCTCATTTCCTTTTCTCTTTTCCTCTCCCTCTCTCATTTCCTCTCCCTCCCTCACCCTCACCCTCTCTTTCTCTCTTTCCCTATTATGTTTAATGTTTTTTTCCTCTTTCTCTCGTTCCTTCTTTCCTTTTCTCTCTTCCTCTCCCTCTCTCATTTCCTCTCCCTCTCTTTCTCTCTTTCCCTAATATGTTTAATGTTTTTTCTCTCTTCCTCTCCCTCTCTCATTTCCTTTTATCTTTCCTCTCCCTCTCTCATTTCCTCTCCCTCTCCCTTTCCCTCTCCCTCTCCCTCTCTTTCTCCCTTTCCCTATTATGTTTAATGTTTTTTCTCTCTTCCTCTCCCTCTCTCATTTTCTCTCCCTCCCTCTCCCTCTCTCATTTTCTCTCCCTCCCTCTCCCTCTGCCTCTCTCATTTCCTCTCCCTCCCTCTTCGTCTCTTTCTCTCTCATTTCCTCTCTCTCTCTCAATACACATGAATTTTAACAAAAACAAGTAAAAGAAAAAGAGAAAACACTAAAACAAAGCAAGAAGTAACAATGCACTCACCGTAAAGGCTCGAAGAAGGGTTCGGCGGCTCCTCTTCACCCTCCGTACACTTTCTCCTCTTCTTCGCGAACGGCTACAGTGGCAGTGAGAAGCTTTCCTTCTCCCTCTTTCTCTCTTTCTCTCCCTCTCCCTCTCAAATGCAAGATGTTTGCTCTCCCTTTCACTCTCTCTTTCGTGTATTCGCGCAAAATAACACACTTGGGTTTCGGCCCACGTTTGTTTTCGTCTGAGTACCGTCGCTATTTGCGTAATAGCGACGTCACTATTTGGGTAATAGCGACACCGCTATTTTGCATCGGAAAGCGTCATCGCTATACCTCCATATCCTTGTAGTGTTCTGAATGAAGAGCTCCATATCTAATCTTGGGGGAGGTCTAATGCACATCTCTAAAAAATCAACATGCGCTAATGTAACCTTAACATAGCATACACAGTCATGCAAACAGTCTTACTAATGCACCAAACAAATGTTGGAGTACACATTATGTATAAAAATCTATTCTAGGTGTCATTCTTTATAACATGAGGCCCATTTTACTTGCCTAAGTTTCCATGCACTTGTCATAGGGCAAAGCCTATCTCCTTGAAGGAAAAATGAATCTCACATATTATTGTAGTATCTCTAGTTAAGCCTAGTCTCCTTCTTGGAACTTCAATTGTTCCTAAGTTCAAAGTCATGGTTTATCAAGGTCTTACGTTTCCTCTAGCCCTAACCTCCTACTAAATTTATAAATGTCTGTTATATAATGACTTGTTCAAAACCTACAAGAAAAATCTTCTTAATGAAGGATCTTAGAAGAAATTTATCTAAATGAGTAGGCTCCTAGGTTCCTTTTAAACTAACATTTATTAAACTATATTTATTTTCAATGCTTCATAATAAGGGTAATGCCACACTAGTTTGATCTAAGCTAAAGGCATACTATTCTATTAACCAATCTTTTCCAAGGACAAGGCCCTATTGAATATGGATCATTAAGGTAATGTCAAGATTATTCAACTTTGTCAAGCCTAGCTCTCCCTTTTTTGTTCAAATTAATATCTTACAACTCAATCTATCAACTTTTCTTCTCAAAAAAGGCTAATCGTTTAATCTAACATTCCATTGAGCAAAACTTCCTTAGGAGAACAACCCACAAATGTAAAAGGATGGGGAACACTCACCCTAGGGCACTACAAATCGAGCCCTTGTTAGCATCTCTCTAGAGAAACCCTAATATGACTTGCCTTTAAGTGAGCACGAGCCCAAAACCTAATATGACTTGCCTAAAATTAAGTGCAAGCTTGATATGATCCAATATGGCCAAATGAGGGTGTTTAGAGAGGAAACATGCTTTGCTTAGGAAAAAACTAAGCCAAAACGCCAAGATCATGAGTATGTGTGGACTATAATGAGCTGCATAATGCTAACACCCTCTCTCAGATCATGGGTGGATAATACACAAATGTATTCGATGATGCAACGAAATGGAAAATATCCTTAGACATCTATCATCTGCTAGCTTTCTAGAAGAACCCTAAGATGACCACAATATGCCTTCGCCACCACAACCACCAAAGAAGCTTTGTCATCACCATACGGCCAACATCTCAAAAGAGCCTCTGGAAAGCTAGTTGGGATAGCTACTCCCTTAGTAGACTATCCTGGTTCATCCCAATTCATGTTTTTGGATCAATATTTCAATGAAAAAGTTTTCATACAACAAAAACAATATGGCTCACCCCAAGAGAATGTCATTTAGTGCAATAATTAAAATCTTTAGAGAAAATTTAGTATTGTTGAGAAAGAAAACAAATATGATTTCTTTCTCTATAAATGTTCCAAGAAACTTGGTACCTTGTCATACAACATTCCAAACCAAACACTACATATTTCTTTCCAATGAAGAAAATGGAAGAAGATTAAAGGTGCATGGATACCTTTGGACTCTAAGGAAAGCAATGATAAATTAACAATGACTTTTTTCTTGGAGGATGAGGATCAAATATTTTTATCAATTAACAAGAAACAGGCATTGGTAGATGTTAAAGAAGCAATGCAAAGTTTATTGACAACCATGTATACAAGATCTCTATTTGAGATAAATGGTCTATTGATTGGAAGGATTGATGAAAAAGTAGACACATTGTTCCAACTGCCCCAAGAGGGAATTGTAAGATTCTCAAAGTGTTGAACATATTAGTTTTATATATCATTTTCCATTTTCCAACTGCCCCAAGAGGGCATTGTAAGATTTTCAAAGCATTGAACATATTAGTTTTATATATTTTTTTCCATCTTCCTTTTAAGTGTTTGAGTTCATAGAATGATAAGCATGTTTGGAATGAAATAGAGAGAGTCATAAAAACTGACATTTCTAAATAGGATAGGAGAAACTCAATAGTTTAGAAAAAACCATCAAGTATTGATTTTTTATGAATACAAGAGCTATCTATATTTACAAGGGCCTTGTTAGATACATCCACAATTGGGGTATTCCAAGGTTTCTAAGGAGATGCCTAGACTTTGATTGCCTACTTGGTAAACTAAGGGATCTTTTGGGGGAGTAGCTCCAATTTCCTTTTTTGGGGACTTCAGTGTGACATTTTGGGAGCCTTTCATGCACTTTGGGAGTCTTGAGCTCAACTTTCCCTTTGTGGTGGTGCTTGTGGGAAACTTTCTTGTGGTATTGAGCGAACATCATCCAAGGTTCTATTTCTTACTGTCTCTCTCCTTGGTTGCTCCAACCAGTTCCTAAATTATTCTCTTACCCTTACCATATGTAGACTTATTATTATTGATTGTAGATGTAGGCTTCTTAACATGTGGCTTCTTGGTTGTAGGTGGCTTCTTAGCAGAGCTAGCTTCTTGATTGCAACAACTAGTTGCTCAATTGCCATTGGTGTCTTGGCTACAATACGTTGTCTTGCAACAGCTTCCTTCTTCATTGCACGTGGTTTCTTCGATAACATTTCTTTCTATTTCTAGGTATTCTTTGAAGTTTTGGAGAGTTTGTGTTAGGAGGGAGTTCAAGTGCCTTCTTGAAAGAAGATCCTTGATTTCTAGCGCTCTTATGATCCACACAAAGTTATCTTCATAATGAATTGCAAAAATATGCTCAAGAATATGAAGAAGAATACAAATATATTTCCATAATGCTTAGACACTTGAAATTTACTTACAATTCTTGATTTATTTTCATATCTTCATAATGAATTGCATGCTCAAGAATATGAAGAAGAATACAAATATATTTCCATAATGCTTAGACACTTGAAATTTACTTACAATTCTTGATTTATTTTCAAGCATTAACTTTTCTTAAAGAAATCTCCATGAGTTTGCAATAACCCTCCATCCCCTTTTAACTACTAAAAATTTATCCTCAATGACAACAAATATTCTTTTAGAAAAACTGTTCAAAATGTCTGTGTGAGTTAGTAGAAGTATACTTGGCAAAGACCAAAATGAGAAAATTCAATTTATGCTTACAATCTAAAATTCCCATGGAAATGATGGGGAGAATTCCTTAGGAAAATTTTCTTATTTTTGAGATTCAAAATTAAAGTGCTTTGCTGTGAAATACAAATTAAGACATATTTTAGGATGATAAATCAAAGAAATGTCTAAATCTTTTCTTTGAATGAGAATTACATGGACAAAAATACACCCCTCGTGATATGGAATGATTACAAATTGGAGATCATCAAGCTTTATCTGTTGTTGCAGGAAGAAATCAATTCAGATTTTTTTTTTTTACAAAGATAAGAGGATCGATGACATAATCATCAAGGCCACATGTACAAAGCTTATACATCGAGACCACACATGTGTTTCATGTGATTTTTTCTAATGAAAAATCAACTACATTATTTTTTACATGCACACTAATCTTTGTGACATTCCCATATTGTATTTTTTCGGATATTATCTGGAGCCCCAAGAGCAACACCAAGGAAAAGGGGATTCTACTGCAAGAAAATCTATCTTGTAACATCAACAAGCTTTTGTTTCATTCTTTTGATCATCAAAACAAAGAAAATAGCAAATCTTCACGCAGCATCATAGTAGATATCTCCCACGGATTTGATAGAATCAACCATAATCTTCAACATCTTCATAGAATCCATCAATAGAACAATGAACACAAAAGAATACACCATCTTTGAATGGAAATCAATCACATAGTATTCATCTTCAATGTATTTATAGTTCTCTCTCTCAATCTCTCATATACAGTTACACTATTTTGATAGAATTGACTATCTCTGGCTCTCTCTCTCTCTCTATCTCTCAATAGTACATCATCTCCTCACTACAATACTCTCATAATAACTCTCAATAATCTTTCTTAGGTCGTGGGTACACCTCCCAAGAGGTATGTCTGATATGAAGCGGCACTAGAGCCACTACAGTGTCTCTTCACAACTCACTATTGTCACTGTCACTCAGTCTTCTCTTCAGTCTTCAGGAGCTGCTTCTTCCATTTGTTTTAGCTCTTTTGAACTTAGATTCATCATTTCCAAAAGTTAGAAAACTTTCCCAAAGTCACACATACTTTCTACAGAACACTTACAGAAGGTCTACAAAATAGTACAATACAGTACCAAAGCAGATACAGAGCAATTACAGAGCAGAGACAGAGCAGTTATACAGAGGCTCCACAAAAGGTTTAGAGAGGGTTATAGAAGGTCATCAAAACCTCATAACTCATACTAAAACCATTCCAAACTATAAAAACTATTCAATAAGCTTCCAAAAGATCTCAACCTTCATCAATCATCAATCCATGCTTCATACAGAAGAAAATCAGAACAAAACAAAAGCTATGCAGAACCAATCAAAACCTCAACAAAACCTATTAGAATATCACAGAGCTTCATATCTCCACTAAAAATCATCATGATCTTCCAAAACATAATCAATATCATCCAAAACACTCTCAAATACTTCCATTAACAACCATATATCACTCTAAATCATCAAAAATCAATCATGCAAACCTCAAAATCAACAAAAATCAGTCAAATTTTTAGTCTTTTTCCACTCTCAACATATCCCCACACTTAGAAAGGAAGCTCCTCGTGACCTAAGGAAAAGAAGAATATAAGTTCACTAAAGAGCTCAAATTTGATCTTCTGTAGTATCTTCAATAATCTCTCTTAACCACGACCCCAACTTATAACCTGTATCTGATAGAAAATACTACTAAAGGAAAACTCCATTATTCATTAACTCATCTGATAATAATTTAAAAGCCATAATAAATTTGTAAAGGATATAAGAGGTTCTTCTTCAGCTTTCCACCATAGGCTTTCCATCCACCATCAAAAGTTTGAAAAGAGCTCTCGAACAAATTATTCGCAATCAGTATAAACTCATCACATATAATTATGACAACACACACAAACACTAACACAACCATTTGAATGACACCTCCAAAAAGAGATATATATATCATTAAGAATCATCTGAAATACATTGGAAAGGCATCAATGAAGGTGATCCCTTTTGAAGGCTTGGTGGTTTCGAAAACGATCCATGGAAAAGGACTCATCTACAAATGTCTTTGGAGGATTTTGAAAGAACTGTAGACATCACATCCTTTCTAGCAAAACAAGGTATCTGCTAGATAGACATAGGGCATGAAAATAGAGGACATCCAACTGTTGGGAGTCAATGTTCACATTGACATTCATACAAAGCTTTGGAATGGCCTTTTGATCATTATGGGAATGCCTATGCATGTATGCTAGATACCAAGCAAAATGAGCTGTCAATCTCACTGAAGGATCTAGAGATTGTGAATAATGGTGAGCAAAATGAAGGTAATTCAGGTATGCTTAACTAGCAGTAGTCCCGTCCCTTGGAATTATTGGCCAGTTTATATGTGGTCATGTGAGAGAATCAGTGGAGCTCCATCCTCTTCTTCTTGGAATCTGTTGATCAAATCCATCATACTCACTAACCAACTGAGGGGTTTGAGAAATAGAAGTGGCAGGAGATGGAAGTGGAATAAGTAAAAGTGGATGAAGAGATGGGTAGGCAAAATCATAAAAGGAGGAATAAGATAAAGAAGGAGTGGCTGAAAATTTAAGTGAATCAGTTAAGAAAGGCGTCAATTGATAAGCAAGAAAAGTAGAAGGTATATGGATAGATGGAGAAGGGCATGGCGGAGACGGGGAAAAAACTCTATCTTCGATAAAAGAACAATAGGTAAATATAGGAATTTGAGGAAAACCCTGAGGTTGGAAAAGAAGAGGTAAGATTGCTACTGAATTGGTTTGATAAAGGGAAAGATAAGTATCATAGCAATGGACCATTTATTGGTAGTATAATAGGCTAGGAACATAGGGACCTAAAACATATCTTCTCTGATAAGCATAAAAAAAGGATGAATCAAATGGATGGTTTTTGGAAAGATAAGCTAAGAGATCCACCCTCAATTGGTTAGTGCTCTGCACATAAGTAGAAGCTATATTCTGACGTTGATTTAGGACCACATAATCAATCAACCCACATCCTGGAAAAAATTCGGCATGACCTCTACACATATGCAACCAAAAACTTCATGCAATGCAAGAAGCAGGCACCCAAAACCCCGTATCAGGCAAGAAAGAAGAAAAAAAACTACAAACCGCACCCGTAATCGTAGCACATAAGCAAACCATAATACCATGAAAATTTAATCAGGACCTGGCCATAACGTTGACCAACAATTTCAGCTAAGAGGACTTTACGCGCCCATCCCACGAAGCGTGTTTATTAAAAAAAATAAAAAAAATACAATGAGAGGAAGTTGTTTTAATGAAGGGTTCATTTTAAGAAATTATTAATAATGGATAACATTTTATTAGGTGATAAATCTTAATAAGAAAACGGCGGTTCCTTTTTAAAATTTTAATTATAATTTATTAGGGTGAAGCAGTGCTTTAACGAAACCCAGACTGCGATTACCAGACTAGGGTCTCTAAATGCAAATTCATTAATTAAAAATTAATGGTGATGTGAAGTGCTTTTTTTGCCAGTGCGTGCTTTTTTGTGACGGCTGGTTCATTTTTATTAAAAATTAAGGTGCCTCTGAAGCGCACATAGCGCGTGCAAAGTGAACAACTGGTTGATTTTTAAATTATTAGAAACTTGTGTGTTTAGCACAAATACGCGTGAAAAAGTAGGTGAATATAGTTCATTTTAGCAATTAATTGTGGTTAAGAGATTATGAAAATGAATAAAACTTAAAAATAAATACCTAGTAGGGGTGTATATGCAAAAGACTGAAGGCGCACGTAGTAGTCCCAAATGCAAGGAATCCAATTAGAAAAAACAAACACCACTGACTAGAAAAAAAAAATAAAGCACCTTAGTGTATTTGTGTGATTTTTATTTTATTTTTATTTTTTATTTTATTTATTTGTGGTTTTTAATTTTTCTTCAAAATTATATTTTAGGTATGTTTGTATTGTGTATATTGTGTGGTTTTTTTTTCTTTTTCTGTTTTGTTTTTGTTTTTTTTACCATAATAATTAAATCGGGATATAGGACACATGAATATGTTGTGAAGTGTAAGGGTGGAATTTCAGTAATCTAGCAAGTTTCAACAATGTGTTTGAATTTATCCATGATTTTGCAGCTGATTTTTAGAATTTAAAATGAATTTTCATGAGGTGAAGTATCAAAATTAGGGTTTTGGCTTCAAATAGTACTTTAACCATTTATGGAAGCATTTTCAATTGAGAAATTATTGGCAAAAGAGGCAAGGAGGTTTGTAGAATTTTTCAAAAAAAAAAGGATTTATTTTTGGATATTTACTAATTTTTAATGAATTTTACTCATTTTACATGTGTTTTTGAAGGAATTTTTAAATTTTAAAGTTTTTGCTATTTATTTTCTTGAATTTTCACTTTAAAAAATATTCCAAATGATTTAGCAATAGTAGACATTTTTTAAGAAATGTTTTTGCAATTTTAAATAAATTTTAATGAATTTTTGGAGTTTTTATGTGTTTTATGTTTATTTTTTATGTGTTTTTATGTATTTTATGGGTTTGGAAAATAAAAGGTGGTACCTATGCTGCGTTTGAACAACGGAGGATGACTGCGTGTGAATGGTTGACTGCAACTCACCATCGCATGAACAAATCGGAAGCGCATCGTCGCATGTGAACGCCCGCTAGCCCACTCGTACACCGAGAGCGGCCACACGACAAGAAAACAACAGAGGAGAAGGGAGAATGGGCAAAAAGAGGGGCTGTAAGTGAGTAGCCTAAGTGAATTAGGTGACTGAGTAGGTTAAGTGAATTAGGTTAATTGAGGTGGTTAAAGCAATTAAGTTAGTTTAATTTGTTAAATCAATTAGATTAGTTAGGTTAGTTTAGTTTGTTAAGTTGGGTTAGTTAGGTTAGTTAGGTTAGTTAAGTTAGTTAGTGTAAGTAATGTTAGTTTGTTTAATCTGTTTAAGTAATGTTAGTCAGGTTAGTCTGTGTAAGTAATGTTAGTCTGTTAAAGTAAGGTTAGTTAGTTTAAGTAAGGTTAGTGAGGTTTAAGGTTAGTTAGGTTTATACTAACCAGGGGTGGGAGAGGAAGGATGGCCAATCACGGCATGAAGGAGGAGGAGGAAGAAGAGAAGGAGGTGCGGGCGGGGCGAGGCGGCCGGTCGGCGGGGGAGATGGAGGAGAAGGAAGCGGCCGAAGGTAGTGACGAGGCGGGCGAGATGCTGCAACCGAGAGAGAGGAGGACGGCTGCGATGAGAGAGAGGAGGACGGAGGGCGCGCGGGAGCAGGTAAGCGCACGGTTGTTTGTTTTTTTTAATTTAATTTTTATTTTTTGACGTTTTTTAATTAAGTTAATTTGTGTTTTTGTGTTTTTTGTATTTTTATTTTTTGTGTGTTTGGGAAAAAAAATTGTGGGTTTTATTATTAGTTTTTTTTCCATTTTTTTCTTTTAGGGATTGGATTGGGGTATTTATTGGTTTTTGTTTTTCGTTTGTTTTTTTTTTCTCTATTTTTTTTCGTGTGTGTATTGTTGTTTTTTGTTTTTATTGATTATTATTATTATTGTGTGTTTTTTTAAAATAAATTTTAATGTGGGTTGGTTGGTTGTTATGTGGGTTTGATTTGTGGGTTTTTTTCTTTTTTTTAAATAAAAATAAAATGGGTATGGGTGTGTAAAAGAAACGCACCCCCGTCCTACGCACATGCGCGGGGCGAGGGTAAAAAAATTTACAATGATGGGATCAAACGGGGTAGGGACGGCAATGCACAAACCACAGACACCACGAGGACATCCCGAGGTGCATAAAATCGAAAATAGCACGTTCACGCACCCAACACGAGAAACGCGGTCACACGGCAAAAAGGAAGAAAAATTAATAAAATCCAAACCGTTCATCACATCGAAAAACCGTAAGAAGAGAAAATGTGCCTGGAGACGAGGAGAAAATGATGGAAAAATGCAACACCGGTTCTGGGGAAAAATCAAGGTGTTCACATGGGAAAAACGCAAAAAAAAGCTCGAAAACACATACGTGTATTAATATCGGAAAATCCGCACATCGAAACCAAGTGCAGAAAGAAGGAAAATTGTGCAAAACAATGTGTCCAACAATCCTATCATGGCAAAACATAGTTCCGAGTGACAAAGGACACATTCACATGGAAAAAACCCCAAAAATGAGCTCGAAAATGGACTTGAAAATTAATACGTGAAGAACCGTGCACCGAAATAGAGGACAGTAAAAAGAAAAAATGTCCAGAAGAAAGGCATTCTCAGGGCCAGTGCATCAAAACTCAATGTGGGGGAAATTGGGAGGGATTCACATGGGAAAAACACAAAAAAAAACCCGAAAACACTCAAAAAATTTAATAACTAAAAATTTGATAATCGAAAGAGGGAAGAGAAAAAAAGAAAAAGTGGGGGAAAGGTTGGCAAGATACAGCTGTCAAATCAAACTAGAATTATGATGCAAACAGGGCAGGCTCACATGGAAAAATGTGAAAAATAAGCACGAAAAGGGTCCGAAAACCCGCAAAAATTAATAATGGATCAACCGTGCATCGAAATGACATGGAGTAAAAAGAAAAAATGTCAAGAGGAATGGGTAGGACAGGGCTCGCACATCAGATCAGGGTTTCGAAGCAATAAAGATGCGTTCACATGGAAAACTGTCCAAGTTACAGGAATTACTTCAAAAATGAATAACTTTAGAACCATCTATCAGAACAGGGGTTGGTAAAAAGGAAAAATAGGCAGTTCAAAGGGATGAACATGGATGTAAGGTTGGATTAGGATTCCAGTGAACGTAGGGTGTGTTCACATGAAAAAAATCTCAAAACAAAGAATAAAGGCAAACGGTCAAGAAACTGCTCCAGAGGACAGGGTGAAATAGAACGAAGGAGTGGGGAAGGGACCCCATCAAGGTAAAATGAAGTCATGGCATAGATATATGATCAGAATAGGGTATATGCATAGGGATATGCATCGTAGACGCGCAGGGACGCGTTCCCACACTTAAAACCTTAGCAAGAAGGGTAAACCGAACAAGAAAGACCTAGTACCACACATTAGGTCCACCACAAACGTCCCCACACTTAAGACATGACCGTCACTAAAAAACAGAAGGTGTAGGGTTAGAAAACTTGGCCCATATTGCCGAGGAGGAATGTCAACTATCGAGGTTGCGTCTGGTGTCATTGTTGGCTACAGGAGGTACCCAGGTGTCTTCATAGCATACGTTCTTTGTGGCAAGGACCATGCGGCAGCACCAGGGAGGTAACTAGTTGAAGGAATCGCATGAAAGTCGTCGATGACGAGGGATATTGCACTCAAATCACAATCACTTAAATGGAATGAAAGAGCAATCACCCGCCCCATTACTAACATCACTCGAGGAAATAATAATGAAACCCAGAGCTCACACCCGGTTTAGGGATTGACAAGGGGGTGGTGTACAAAGAGTATGCCAGGGTGCACAATTGATGGTGCATCAGTGCGTCCAACCCATCTGGCATAGGTGCAAGGAGGAAGGCCAGGGAACCTTGTAGTGTAGTGTACAGAATAGAATGATGTGTCCTATGCTTATGGCAAAGACCCATCCCATGGGTGCATAGGGAAACAGAAACGTACCTGACTCCAATGGTCGCAACATCCCTCAATCCTCACCTCTTAATAATTGATTGAAGAAACACTAGTCACACTCATCCCACCCTCTGTCTCGCGCGCTGTTGAAAGATATAGAGGGCAACCCATTCCTGAAACCCATTGATGTAATCCTCACTATCACTTGTGCAGAGGTTGTATGTCTTGTGCACATTTGATGGTGCAACTGTGCATCCTGCCCTGTGCCGGCATATAGTGCAAGAAGGAAGGCCAAAGAGTCTTATGGTGTAGTGCATAGAAACAAATCGTGCATTGTGCATTGAGAGGCCCATCCCGTGCATGCAACACTCTGTTCACACATCTCACCTCTCATTTGATTTAAAGGGAAAGACTGGTCACTCACCCCACCCTCTGTCTCACGCTCTGATAGATACAGAGGGCAGCCCATACTCATGTCCCCATCCTGTTAGGATGAAATCTCAAATCACTCAAGGGGTTGGTGATGAAGATCATGGCGGTTGTTGTTGTCATCAAGATCTTGAAGATGAGACATACCCAAGGAGGCAACCAACAAATCTCATACTTCAAATGATTTGTAAGAAGAGTCATCTGTTAAGAAGGACAGACGGATTAATATTGTAGAAATAGCGCACCAAGGGAGGTGGCTTCGAATTACTCTCTGAAGAGGTTTTGCCGGTGAGTCAGCTATCTTGAACTGCGGGGTGTTGCCACCTTTTCCACAGTCAGCTTCCCGCCCAAGGGTGTTTCCACCTTTTCTTGGAATGAGGCTTGTTATGACAGGGAATTTCTTCATTTTCTTCCATAACAGTTTTTTTTTTCTTTTTTTTTCTTTTTTTTCCATTAAGAAAGAGAATGGTATAAATACCATGTATCAGGACCAACCTTGCCACCGTTGTTGGATCAGACGAGAAGAGAACAAGGTCGGGTTGAGATGTTTTGCGAGGGATTAGCAGAACGAGACCGCCTCATGAGGAGAATCATAAGGGCTATCAAAAGCACAACGAGAAGGACAGTGCGATGCCCAAAAGGGAAAGGGTAGATCGACTGTGATTGTCAAGATCCCCAGGGAGGAAAGTACTTTTTTAGACGATAGCCATTGATATCTTCCTCCCTGGGCCATCCGCCGTATCTCATCCAAGCATTCCAAGTGCAGGAGATGACGTTGCAGTGACTCATCATCTCCCAAGTGTTCTTTAACTACCACTCGCAAAGAGGGCAATTCTAGTTCAACAGGGAAGACGGCTTCTGTACCATAAACTAACTGAAAAGGGGTCTGTCCTGTAGCTGCATTATGGGAGGTTCTGTATGCCCAGAGGGCCTCTGTAAGTCGATCGTCCCACGGGACGATGTGCGGCAATCGTTCTTGTCAAAATTGAGCAAAGGATGCAATTGGTGACTTCAACTTGGCCGTTGGCTCTGGGATAGTAAGGAGTGGACTTGTAATGGCGGATCTTATACAGTTTTGTCAGCTCCTCCATAATTTTGTTAAGGAAATGAGTACCTCTGTCACTCACCAGCTCGAGGGGACTGCCAAAACGGGTGATAATATTCTCATACATGAACAGGGCTATGTTGTTACCATCGTGCCGTTTCAGGGCTTAAGCTTCGCACCACTTTGTGACATAATCCATACATACTAGGATGTATCTATTTTGCTTCCGTGTGGTAGGTGGATCAATGGGACCCACAAAATCAATCCCCCACTTCTCGAACAACTTTAGGGGAAAAATGGGTTGTAGTGGCATGGCACTTGTTTTGGTGGGTTTCTCCATTCCGCTCTGACAAGCATCACATCTCTTACAGTAATCATATGCATCCTTGTGGAGGGTCGGCCACCAGTATCCCGCCAACAGAGCCTTCCTAGCTATTGCTTCTCCTGCGAAGTGTCCACCATAGGGTTCGTCATGGCATGCTTTCAATACTATGCCGATTTCATCCCTTGCAACATATCTTCTCAATACTTCATCTTTGCCTCTCTTGTACATTGCATCGCCTAGCAAGGTGTAGGGGAATGATTCTAACATAAGCTTCTTCTTCTCACGGCTTGAGATGTCAGGAGGATACTGTTGAGTTTCCAGGAGGTTGGCTATGTCTCTATACCAGGGAGTAACTGTTTCAACTAGAAACAAGGAAGCATCAGGAAGGTCTGGGTCATCTTGTTCCTCTTCTTCTGTTTGAAGGATCCGTGATAGATGATCGGCTAGGACATGGGAACGGCCAAGCTTAGGAAACACTTCAAAATTAAACTCCTGGAATAGGAGTAACCATCTCATCAATCGTCCTTTAACATCTGCTTTGTTCATCAGGAAGGATAGGGCTTCATGATCCACATAGAACTTGAAATGCATTGACAATAGGTAGTGTCAAAACTTCTCTAGTGCAAATACCATTGCCAAGCACTCAAGCTCTATCACTATGTAGTTCCGTTCCCTATCAGTGACCTTTCAGCTTGCATAATAAATTGGTTGATCTAATTTAGAGGGGCCCTTTTGACATAGGACAGCACCTAGCCCTTCAACTAATGCATATGTGTGCACATGGAACTCCTTCGTCTAGTCAGGAGGCTACAAAATAGGTGCTTGGATAAGGCACTATTTTAGGGTATTAAAGGCTTCTTCACAGTCTCATCAGTTCAAAGGAAATCCGCATCTTTCCTTAGGAGCTTGTGCAGAGGGGATGCCTTGGTTGCAAAATGTGTAATAAATCTTTTGTAGTAGCCCACATGGCCAAGAAATCCTCTCAATTGCTTGAGGTTTGTTGGTGTTGTTAAAGCACCAATCTTCTCAATCTTCACTAGGTCTGTTGCAATCCGTTGTGCCAAGACAATATGGCCCAAGATAACTCCCGAGGAGATGCCAAAGACACATTTGTCAAGGTTGAGAGAAATCGTGTACTCTCAGAATCTGTCAAAACATTGCTCTAGGTGTCCCCAATGCTCGCGGATTAAGCTATAGACACAAAAGTCATCAAGATACACCTCAATGAAATCATGAAGATGATTTTGGAAGGCAGCCATCATTACTCGTTGGAAGGTGGCAGGAGCATTACAGAGCCCAAATGGCATCACTCTATAGGCATAGGTCCCCCATTCTATAGTGAAGGTTGTTTTGGATTGGTCCTCTTCTGCAATTTGGACTTGATTATATTCATTGGATCCATCCAAGAGGGAATATAGCTCATGGCCTACCACTGTGTCCAACTGTTGGTCGGTAAAAGGGATAGGAAATCATCCTTCTTTGTCTTCGAATTGAGATTTCAAAAGTCCACACATATTCGAAGTTTCCCGTTCTTCTTGGGTACTACCATAATGGGCGAAACCCATTCACTGTTAGCCACGGGATAAATGAACTCTACTTCAAGAAGTTTCAATAATTCAGCCTTCACTAGAGCAGAGTAATTAGGATTCATATGTCTTTGTCTTTGCCTTACAAGTTTGGCATCAAGCTCTAGGTCAATGTGATGTTGGTATACTGTGGGATCAATCCCCTTTAGATCTTTATATGACCAATCAAACACATTTAAGTTCTCTTTGAGTAGGTCTCGCAAGACCACTAATTCTTCTTCTGGAAGATTGAGACCCACTTTCAGGTGATGTTCGATACCGCCAGTATCCAAGAATGTTACTTGTCTTTCACCTTCTAAACAAATGACTCATTTTTCTGTTGAGATTGCTGGAAGGGTATCAGAGCTTTGTTTACTTCTGTGTGAGTGGTGACCTCTTCAGGACTCAGGGATTCATCTTCAAAGGATGCGTCCAGGAATATCACATAAAACGGACCTTCAAGAGGCCGAGGCTTTGATAGCTATGGCTTCTGTTGAGGGGGCATCATCATCATCTTTTCTCTGGAATGAATGGTCAGGGCGACAGGAGCCACTGGTGAACTTAATTTTTATGCTTTTAATCCATTGCTTATACAGATTCTGCATACTTTGTGGTCCATTGATCAACCCAAATGGAACCATGGTCATTTCATCCAGCACCCTGAGAGCTTCAACCTCTGAGGTCTCTGTAGGGACACCAACAAGATCATCCGCTATCAGAGGAAATTCTTCATCTGCACTTTCATAACTTTCTTCATTTTATTCCTCATCATTTTCATCCTCTTCCTCTTAAGGCTCTGTCTCTGCTTCTGTAGAGGCTCTGTAGAAGAAGAACAGATCTTCTGCCTCTGCATCTACTTCTGCTTCTGTCACAGCTTCTGGCTCTGGCTCTGGCTCTGGCTCTATATCTGTTACTGCCTCTGTGATTGTCTTTGTATCCGCTTTGTCTCTGTTCTACCTCTGCTTTGTCTCTGTAGTATCTGTTACTGCTTTGTATATGTTCTACCTCCACTCTGTCTCTGCGATTGTCATGTAACAGGGAGAACACTACATCCATGCTTCTATTTCACCATCAGAGGTGATTTCAGAAGTTAATTCTAGTTGAGGCAAGAGGTATTTTCCCATGGACGAGGATTTTTCTTCCCTTGGTAGTTAGCTTACAGTGCCCACTGTTAGGGACTGTGCCTCTGTTTTCTTAGGAAATATATGCTTAACAGCCTCTTTGTCTCCTATTGTACCATCTGTTACCTCATTGGAGGAGTCAGTTATGACTTCAATGGATGTAGATCCATTGCCTTTTTGTGATCCATACAGCTTTAACACCACTTTGTTGGGTCCTCTGCCTAGGGTTAGGGTCCCTTTGAACCAGTCCGTCCTGGTTCTTGCTTCAAAAATCCAAGGTCTTCCCAATAGCAGAGGGTATAAGGTCCCATAAGAATTTGGTTTGACCGCTAGATATGTCAGCCAATAGTCTTTTCTTGCAAGGGTTTTTTTTACATATGGGAGGATGTCCAACGGTTCAATTCTACTTTGGTCTACTAATCTGATAAGCCACTGTGTAGGTTGAATTCCTTGCAACCCTAAGTCCTTCATTGTCACATCCGTCATTATGTTTACTGATGAGCCTCCATCAATCAATGCATCTGAAATAAAGCATCCTTCTATCCATACACTAATCTCTAGGGTTCCAGGATCTAGCAAGGCATTAGCCACATCTACTTCCTTTACAGGCTCCGGGACCTTATTGATCTTGGTCGCTGTTGAAGGAGCGATCCTTAATCCACATTTTCTTGTCAAGATGCTTTTGAATTTCTTTCGGTAGCTAGGAGACAACATCAGTAAACTGTCGGAATGTTAGGTTAGGTAGGTCTTTTACCAAATCATAATCTTTGATAGGATCCACATGCTTCTCCAGCCGGTTGGGAAATGGGGCTACACCCATTTTCATCGGAATAAATGGTTTGCGACGAACTCGCTCAACACTTTCTCTATTTCTGGAAGTGCTTCTATATCATCTATCTCATGGACCTTTGGTCCTGTTTCTAGGATAGTCTCTGTAACTCTCTATGGCACTACAGTGCTCTGTACTACATTGTTTTGTTCTGTACTGCTCTGTCTCTCTATTGGCAAGTTGAATTTCACAGTCTTGGCAGGAGAGTTATTTTCATTCTGAATAACTGGTTCCTTCTTCTTGGTGCGCGTAACAATGACAACTTCCAACTCTACCAAATTGGAGGCAGGCTCTTGTACCTTCTGTTGGCTATCAGTGCCATTGGCCTTTACAGGGGCTAGACTCGGACAGTCCTTTGCAGTGTGGTCTTCTCCTTTGCATCGGCTGCATAAGGGCTTGTAATCCACAGATCGTCTAGGGTTTGGATAATTTGGAGAGGTATGTCCCTTTCTCCACACCTGTAACATTCCACTTCTGATCTCTAACCACCGCCAGATTGTTGGCCTCTATAACTTTGAGAGGGAAACCTCCTTGGACCAAAATTAGGACCAAATTCCCTAGGCTTTGTTCCAATATCCTATGTTGTCATTTTAGATTCCAGCAAGTTGAATCTTACATTTTCATCCTTCTGTCTTTCGTTCGTGCATCTCTTTCAAAGAGCAAATATCCTCTGTATGGTTCTTCCACAAATAGTAGGAATAGAAGGCTCCAGGAATTGTTGGTTTTTGGGTACATTCAGTGGCTAAATGTCCCGCTTGATGACACTTTCTACACCATGTATTAGAGGGCATCACATCTCTTCTAGCTCCCGCATGAGTGGATATATTGGCAGTATTCACCTTCAGCGTTTGTAGCTGCTCTATAATCACATCCAGAAGCTCTTTCTTGATACTTGCAACTGAGTTGGATAAGTATTCCTTCAGATTTTCACCTCGTGAATTACTTGTAGTAAGGTTTTGGGAAGCGTCTGTAATTACTACATAAACTGGTTGGGTCGATCTAGAAGGTCCTCTGTTTTGGCTCTGATTCAGAGCTCCTGTTGAGACTTGGCATTGTTGATTCCAGGTGGTAGGATTCCACAGTTGTTGAGTCACCATTGGAGGGACTATTTGAGGCCACTGTTGTTGTGGTTGAACCATCATTTGAGGCACTCTCGTCTGCGGTGACCACACTGGATTGGCTGCACTATAATGCGGCATTGTTTGCATCTAGGGATAGGGGTAGGGAGCTGTCCCTGGGACTGCATTTGGTGGGTATACCATTCCAGGCATGGAAAGAGGTAAGACTCCTCTTCCTGGAATCATTGACAGCCTTGCTTCAACTTCGTCATACGATCTTGCACCTTCCACTGCATCTTGTAAATTGACTGGTCTTCTCAATTCCACGAACTTATGAACTTCTGGTTGTAGGCCGCTGAGAAACACTCCTTTCTGAATACCTTCGTCCAAATGATGGTTAGTCCATCTCTTCAGGATGGATTCCATTTGCGAGACATAAGCTTCTACTCTTTCTCCAGAGGACTGAATTAGGTTCATGAACTCCTCTTGCATCCGCTCTTCAAAACCTTCATGTCTGAATTTAGTGGGAAGGCCAACTTCAGGTCGTCCCAAGTGCCAAAAGTTCCTGCTACTTGTGTCTCATACTACTAAAACGCCGCACCCTTGAAAGTGGTGGGGAATATCGCTAACCAATGCTCAGGGGTTCCGACATTGTTAGCCACACATGCTACCATGAATTCTGCTACATGAAGATCAAGGTCTTCATTGTACTCTCCATTAAAAATTGGCAATGGGACTACATTTGTTGTCCATCAATATTTCCAAGTCGAATCTGACTAGGAAGGGGACCTTGAGTTGACATGGGGACTTCTGTAAAGAGTTCTTTTAGGGCGGAAGCTTTTGCTGCGAGCTCATTCTTAGCTTTGATTTTTGCCTTCTCTCTTCTTACATACCTCTAGACTCGTTCTAGTGCTTGCCTCTTAACTGTGTCATTCATCAGGGCTTGGCTCCAACCAGTTGTTCAGTAATCAATAGGATAGTATCAGAGAGAGCTTCAATCTCTGGTGGATACTCTAGTCAACATCTCTTCTACTTCTTTCTTTTCAGCATCTCTCAATTCGGCTTTCAAACCACTACAGAGGGGAAGATATTCCATTCTGAAAGTATCAAAACTCATTCTTCTTAGGATCGTTGTTGTGTCATTACAATAATGCCAACTTCTGAGGGTTTCAATAGTGTATATTGTGAAAAACACTTTGTCTACCAACTTCCAGTGGGTTGCCAATTGGACAAACAGAAGATTGTAAGTGCACCAAGCATCCTACGTATCTTGCTATTGAGTATCCACGAACAAATTCCAACTCTTTTCCTTTTTGTTTTCGTGAACCTCCACAGACCACGACTCCTAAAGCTTCTTCACGATCTCCCACTTGATGATGTCTGGAAATTTCTCAATGAATGCCAAATCTTCCATGGGTGGTCATTCTCTTTGTTTGTGCTCTTCAGTTTATTCCCAAACAGTTTGCCACCAAGATGCAAGTTTTTGCTGCTTCAACAGAAAGAGGAAACAGTCCACCACATAGAGCATGCATCATGATGGTAATATGTTTCCGCCATTGTGGGATGAACTTCTTGTGGAAAGTGGCTTTGATAATGAGAATCTCCAACTCTTCAGTGGAACAAGGAACTTTGCAAACATCCATTGAATTCTCCTCTTCTTGGCAATGCCATTTCCTTCATTTTAAGCCTCTTGTGATGCTTGTTGATGGCAAGTTTACCTAGCTGCGCACCAAAAACATGGAGCCCCAAGAGGAACACCAAGGAAAAGGGGATTCTACTACAAGAAAATCTATCTTGTAACATCAACAAGCTTTTATTTCATTCTTTTGATCATCAAAACAAAGAAAACAGCAAATCTTCATGCAACATCATAGTAGATATCTCCCACGGATTTGATAGAATCAACCATAATCTTCAATATCTTCATAGAATCCATCAATAGAACAATGAACACAAAAGAATACACCATGTTTGAATGGAAATAAATCACATAGTATTCATATTCAATGTCTTTATAGTTCTCTCTCTCAATCTCTCATATACAGTTATACTGTTTTGATAGAATTGACTATCTCTGGCTCTCTCCCTCTCTATCTCTCAATACTACATCATCTCCTCACTACAATACTCTTATAATAACTCTAAATAATCCTTCTTAGGTCGTGGATGTACCTCCCAAGAGGTATGTTTGATATGAAGAGGCACCAGAGCCACTATAATGTCTCGTCACAGCTCACTACTTTCACTGTCACTCAGTCTTCTCTTCAGTCTTCAACATCTGCTTCTTCCATTTGTTTTAGCTCTTTTGAACATAGATCATCCTTTCCAAAAGTTAGAAAACTTTCCCAAAGTCACACATACTTTCTACAAAACACTTACAGAAGGTTTACAGAACAGTACAGTACAATACCAGAGCAAATACATAGCAATTACAGAGCAGAGACAGAGCAGTTATAGAGGCTCTACAACAGAAGGTTTACAGAGGGTTATAGAAGGTCATAAAAACCTCATAACTCATACTAAAACCATTCCAAACTATAAAAACTATTCAATAAGGTTTCAAAATATCTCAACCTTCATCAATCATCAATCCATGCTTCATACAGAAGAAAAACAGAACAAAACAGAAGTTATACAGAAGGTATACAAAACCAATCAGAACCTCAACCGAACCTATCAAAACATCGCAGAGCTTCATATCTCCACTAAAAACCATCATGATCTTCCAAAACATAATCAATATCATCTAAAACACTCTCAAACACTTCCATTAGCAACCGTACATCACTCTAAATCTATCAAAAATCAATCATACAGACCTCAAAATCAACAAAAAGCAGTCAAAAATTCAGTCTTTTTCCACTCTCAACATTATCAAAGTTGGAGAGAAAAGTCATAGCTTATTTCTCAGGGAAGTTAATATATGTATATTCTCTACATCACGTGTGTTCAAGGACTATTTATAAATATCCTTATCTATGATTTTTTCATAAATAAAAAAAACCCTTTTCTATTCAATCTGTAGATAACATCTTTATATTACACCCTTCTGTATGTGAAAAAATGTATAAAAATGGTATTTAAAAAATACATTTTTTAAAACTTACATGATGCATACATATTCATAAGTAACTTACCCAAGGCTTATTTTGATACTTAAGAGCTTTATGGTTGCTATATTTTTCATTTGCCTCTCTTTTGCAATCATATATGGTCTATGAGAAACCACCACTCTCCCTCTGGACCATTGAAGTAGAAACATACTATCTCTTGATCAACCCAACATCAGAACCACTACCATGAGCTATTAAAATAGGTTCACAATAGCTTCCAAAATCGTATTTCTTGCTAATCAACACCACCAGCCCAGGGAACCACAATAGACCGCTTCCTATTGCTTCTACATGCCCAAGTTCCACCACCTATTGGCTATTCATAGTGCCCTAGAAAATATCATCAGTTGTAACTTTGCCGCTAGGACTTCTTACATTGCCATCAACTTCTTCCTTCATTTGGGAGGCTACCACTCATCGTTATGGGAGCACTAGACTGTGCTCAAGAGACTAACTAGATGCAAGATTTGTTACAAGAATTCTGGTTACAAGATAATCCCATGTAGGGGCATAAGGAACCATGATAATTTAACAAGATACAGAATATCCCACAACTTGAGAATCTCATAAGTATGGACAATAGGGTTCCATAGGATATGAAGGATCCCACAACCCGGGATCGTAGGTATGGATACAAGATATCAAAATTACAAGATCTCTCTTAAGAGGATGAACAAGATACAAGACAATACTAGACAAGATCTTGTACTACAAGATTACAAGGTGATAAGACAATAAGAGTATAATGGAAAAGAAGTCTAGATACCATCACTAGACAAAAACTAGAACTAGAATTTAAAGTTACTTATTTAGAAGTCTCGACTCCTTCTTGAGCTCCCAAGACTGGCATTGCAAGACTAAGGAGCTCTATGGCGAGCCCCTACTTTTATAGGTATTGGAGGATGGCTAAAGTTCTTCAAGAACATTCCATGATGACATCATCCATGATGCAAGTGATGACATGGTATATCTTTTAGAAGGTTCTATGATGGCATCATCAATGATGTCGGTGATGATATAGCATATCTTCTAAATTGTCCTATGAGGACATGGCAAGGGTAAATTTACATGGTTGGCTTGAGGATGTCTTATTAAGGGTGTGTTTGCATGGGGTGTAGATTCATATGGCATGAGCAAGAATTCATCCGTATACTTGATCACAGCATGTCCATGACATCACCTCCTCCTCTAATGACGAGTTCTACAAGGAGTGGCTTGGTAGTTTGATCCAAGTTTCGTTGGATTCCTCTTATGAAATTCTTTAACTTTGAGAGGTGTTCTTTGGAAATATTATGCAAGTTTCCAAGTGCAATCTTTGATGTCATATCCTTTCCATTGAATAAGATATTCCAATCGTCCTTGAGAGATCCTCGAGTGTAAGACATGCTCGACCTCAAATTCTTCATGATCTTCAATCTTGACAAGTGGTGGGGGATTAGATCTCTCCCCCCTCAGTGGTGAGATATGGTATGGCTTGAGCAAGGAAGCATGGAATACTAGGTGGATCTTCATGGTGCTAGGGAGTTGGAATCGATAAGCAACTGGGTTGATCTGGGCTATGATAGTGAAGGGCCTAAATCTTTGGTGGTCTAGCTTGGTGGAGGGCCTTGTTGTCTGGAGGTTATTCTTGAGTAACCATACTTTATCACTAACTTTGTATAATGGATGTTCGAGATGATGCCAGTCCACATAGTGCTTGTACCAATTCTAAGCCTTTTGGATTTGTTGATTGATGTCATATCATTTCCATTGAACAAGATATTCCAATCATCCTCGAGAGATCCTCGAGTCTAAGACATGCTTGACCTCAAATTCTTCATGATCTTCAATCTCGAAAAGTGGTGGGGGATTAGATCTCTCCCCCTTCAGTGGTGAGATATGGTATGGCTCGAGCAAGGAAGCATGGAAGATTAGGTTGATCTTCATGGTGGTAGGGAGTTGGAGTCGATAAGCAACTGGGTTGATCTAGGCTATGATAGTGAAGGGTCCAAATCTTTGGTGGTCTAGCTTGGTGGAGGGCCTTGTTGTCTGGAGGTTATTCTTGAGTAACCATACTTTATCACTAACTTTGTATAATGGATGTTCGAGATGATGCTAGTCCACATAGTGCTTGTACCAATTCTAAGCCTTTTGGATTTGTTGCTTGATTTCTTAGTGTATATCTACTAGGTTTAAGCTTTATCTTTGGTAGTAGGGTTCTTTACTTGAATTGAGAGATGTACATCCATCCTTGGATGCGGGCCATAGTTTGCAAAGAAATGAGTTTGCTTGGTAAATGCATGGATACTATTATTGTAAGCAAGCTCTCTAAACGACAAGAGCTAAACCAATCATTCTTATGGTAGTTGATGGTGTAGCAGAGATATTGTTCCAAGACTTTATTTACTTGTTCTGTTTGACCATCAATCTCTGTGGATGATTGGCTATGAATAAATTAACTTGGAATTCAAGGATATTGCAAAAGCTATTCCACAAACTAGATATGAATTGGGGACCCCAATCTGATGATGTCCTCTCAAAGTCCATGTAATCTAAAAATGTATATGAGGAAGAGTCTAGTAATAGCTATGCTGGTGATGGTCTTAATGGTAGGGATGAAATGTGCCATTTTTTTGAACCTATCTACCACAACAAGAATAGATTCATACTTGTTTTTGGAAAGATCTATTATGAGATCCATGGACAAACAAGACCAGGGTCACGCTAGAATGGGCAGGGGTTACAAGAGGCCATGTGGTTTGTGACAGGGTACCTTCTTTGCCCTGTTGCAGCTATCACATAATTTTATATATTTCTTAACTTTTTTTCATATCTAGAGCCACCAAAAAATTTCTTGAAATAAGCTCTAAGATCTTATTAACGCCAAAGTGTCATGCTAGGTCTCATGGCATTGTTGGAGTACCTGGAGTCTTAGCTTTCCTAGAGGGATGTAAAGTAGATCCTTTTAGTATAATAATCCATTAGTTTCTAGAAACTCACAAACTTCATTTCCCTTTCCCTCTTCATTTCTTTTCTTGACATTGTTGGCCAAATCATCATGTGATAGGGCTTCATGTATTAACTGGATCAAGGTAGGGTCGTATTGGTGATAACTAGAGATGGCCGCTAGGTGGAGGTGCTTTGGCTTGAGTAGTATTGCTCATTGTTGATCAAATCTTCTTCTCTCTTCTTAGGTGCCACGTAGGATTTTCTTGATAAAGCATCTTATTAGCATTGTTGGCCTCCTAGGCAATAGGTGATGACAAAGTCAAACCTAGATAAGAAGTTACTCCAACGGGATTGTCTTCGATTAAGGATGTAGATTATCATAAAGTATTCTAGGTTTTGTGATATGTATAGATGATAACTTTATGGGCTGCACCCTTTAGATGATTATACCAAGTATCAAAGGCATCTACAATGGCAAGGATTTTTTCATGGATCTCATAGTTTATCTCTAGGGAGGGGAGAACTTCCTTGAGTGAAATGCCAATGGATGCATATTATTATCATCTCCATGGTGGGACAAGATGGCTCCTAAGGCATAGTTCAATGGATCGGTCTCTAAGAAAAATGGCTTGTAGGATTGGGGCAGTGGTGAAAGCAGTCTTCAAGGTCTAGAAGGCCTTCTCAACTTGTGGGATCCATGAGAGCTTTGAGTTTCTTGTGAATCTAGTGAGTGGTGTAACTATCTTTGAGTAATCCTTGATAGATATCCTATAGAAGTTCACAAAACCAAGGAAAAATTGGATATCACAGATACATGTAGGTGTTTGCTAGTCAAGAATAGTCTCGATCTTGTTGGGGTCCATGAAGATTCCTCTTTGGGAGACATTGTACCCCAAGAAGTCCACTTCTGTCTAATGAGAAAAACATTTCTCAAGTTTTGCACATAGTCCTTTTTATCTAAGCTTTTTCAAAACTAATTTTACATGGTACTCATGATCCTTTGGATATTTTGAGAATATCAAGATATCATTCAAGTATATAACTACAAAATCATCTAGATCCTCTCGAAAGATATCATTCACCATATGTTGAAACACTACAGGAGCATTGGTGAGACCGAATGGCATAACAACATACTCCAAGTGACCATACCTTGTGGGGAAGGTTATCTTCCATTCATCTCCTTCTCTAATCTATACAAGATTGTAAGCCTCTCGTAGACCAATCTTTGTAAAGATCTTGGCTTTTCCAAGGCATTCCAAGACCTCTAGTATCAATGGCAAAGGGTATCGACTCTTGACTATTATCTTGTTAAGTACTCAATAATCCACACACATTCGAAGTGACATGTCTTTCTTTTTCATGAACAGAATGGGGGCTCTAGCAAGAGACTTCGAGTGTCTAATGAACCCCTTGTCTAAGTTCTCATCAATGTTCTTGCATAGTTATGGTAGTTTATTAGGGGATAGCCTGTAGATGGGTCCAAAAGGTGGTTGAACCCCCTCATGGAGTTCTATAGCACAATCATATGGTTTGTGTTTGCAATAGATGTGCATTGGTAGCTTGAGTGACTCATCCTTACTAGATTCTTGAGCTGGTATGTGATATATCATGTAGGTCAATTCCTACCTTTCTATGTGCATAAAGGCTTTGGCTCATAGATATACAACTCACTTTCCTTGATTTTCACGACACATAATCTATTGCTTAACCCAATCAATTTCTGGGTTGTGTTTCTTTAGCAAAGGCATCCCAAGGATAATTGGATTGGTGGGACTAGATATGTCATTAAAGCATACACAAGATTTTTGATCACCAAGAGCTACCACGAGTGGTCGGGTTTTCTTGGTAATATCTCCAAACGCTAGAGGTCTTCCATCCATGACTTCAGTTTGTGCAAGATTGGTCTTTTGGAGTATTGGAATCTGGTACCTATTCACAAAGCCATCAACAAGGAAACATAGGAAGGCCCCAAAGTTGACGAGGGATTTAAGGGGAAAGGGTCTTTCTTGGTAGGATCATCTAGATTGTGACAAGGAAAGTTTCCATGGGTGTGGTTGGGATCAAGGGACCCTTTGTTATATCAAGGTCTAGTTGTAGATTCTCATTTACAATTGGGCATCTTCATTTTCCTACTCCATGATGGTTGCAACAACTCTTGGGGTTCTTGCTCTCTTATTTGGGCAATTTAGGATTATGTGTCCAAGATTTTCACAACATAGACATAGATGATTCTCTCTTCCTCTTTGCTTTTCTTGAGGGGTCAAGGGTTGGAATTTAGTATTATTATTGGCATCGGTTTGGGCTTGGTTTCTTCTCTCATTGGGTCTTTCAGTGCTTGGGTTCCATTGGCAAGGCCTTAATTCTTCTTGCTTGTCTTTCTTCCTCTTGAATAATCATCACAATGGATGTTGAGAGTGGAAAAAGACTGAATTTTGGACTGATTTTTGTTGTTTTTGAGGACTGAATGATTGATTTTTGATGGATTTAGAGTGATGTATGGTTGTTAAAGGAAGTATTTGAGAGTGTTTTGGATGATATTGATAATGTTTTGGAAGTTCATGATGATTCTCAGTGGAGATATGAGGTTCTGTGATGTTCTGTTGAGGTTCTGATTGGTTTTGTATGATGAACAACTGCTGAAGACTGAAGAGAAGACTAAGTGACAATGACATTAGTGAGCTGTGAAAAGACACTGTAGTGGCTCTGGTGACTCTTCATATCAGACATACCTCTTGGGAGGTGCATCCACAACCTAATAAGGATTATTGAGAGTTATGATGAGAGCATTTTAGTGAGGATATGATGTACTATTGATGGAGAGAGAGAGAGAGAGAGAGAGCCAAATATAGTAAATTCTATCAAAACAGTGTAACTGTATGTGAGAGATTGAGAGAGAAAACTATGAAGACATTGAAGATGAATAATATGTGATTGATTTCCATTCAAAGATGGTGTATTCTTTTGTTTTCTTTGTTATATTGATGGATTCTATGAAGATGTTGAAGATTATGGTTGATTCTATCAAATCCGTGGGAGAAATATACTATGATGATGTGTGAAGAATTGTTGTTTTCTTTGTTTTGATGATCAGAAGAATGAAATAAAAGCTTGTTGATGTTACAAGATAGAAATTCTTGCAAGAGAATTCCCTTTTCCTTGGTGTTCCTCTTGGGGCTCCATGTTTTTGGTGCGCAGCAGCCAAGGAAACTTGCCATCAACAAGCACCAGAAGAGGCTGAAAATGAAGGAAATGGAATTGCCAAGAAGAGGAGAATTCAATGGATGTTTGCAAAGTTCTTCTTCCACTGAAGAGTTGGAGATTCTTATAATAAAGCCACTTTCCACAAGAATTTCATCCCACAATGGCGGAAACATATCACCATCATGATGCATGCTCTAGATGTGGTGGACTGTTTCCTCTTCGTGTTGAAGCAGCAGAAACTTGCATCTTGGTGGCAAACTGTTTGGGAACAAACTGAAAAGAAGAAATAGAGAGAATGACCATTTATGGAAGATTTTTCATTCATTGAGAAGTTTCCAGACATCATCAAGTGGGAGATTGTGAAGAAGCTTCAGGAATCTTGGTCTATGGAGGTTCACGAAAACAAGAAGGAAAAGAGTTGGAATTTGTTCGTGAATGCTCAATAGCAAGATACATGGGATACTTGGTGCACTGACAATCTTCTGTTTGTCTAATTAGCAACCCACTGGAAGTTGGTAGACAGAGTGTTTTTCACAACATACACTGTTGAAACCCTCAGAAGCTGGCATTATTATAATGACCAACAACAATCCTAAGAAGAATGAGTTTTGATACTTTTAGAACAGAATATCTTCCCCTCTGTAGTGGTTTGAAAGCTGAGTTCAGAGATGTTGAAAAGAAGGAAGTAGAAGAGATGTTGGACAGAGAATCCATGAGAGACTGAAGCCCTCTCTGATACTATCGTGTTGAGTCTAGACCAACCAGTTGAAGCCAACCCCCTGATGAATGACACAATAAAGAGGCAAGCGTTGGAACGAGTCCAGAGGCATGTGAGAAGAGAGAAGGCAAAAATCAAAGCTGAGAACGAGCTCACAGCAGAAGCCTCCTTCGACGCCCTAAAAGTGCTCTTTACAGAAGTCCCCATGGCGACTCAAGGTCCTCTTCCTAGTGAGATTCGTCCTGGAAATATTGATGACAGGCCAACCAATGTAGTCCCATTGCCAGTTTTTAAGGGAGAGTACAATGAGGACCCTGATCTTCATGTAGCAGAATTCATGGTAGCATGTGTGGCTAACAATGCCAGAACCCCTGAGCATTGGTTAGCAATATTCCCTGCCACTTTCAAGGGCACGTCGTTTCAGTGGTATGAGAGACAAGCAGCAAGAACTTTTGGCACATGGGACCTGAAGTTGGACAAGTAGTTCACAAGGTGAAAATCTGAAGGAATACTTATCCAACTCAGTTGCAAGTATCAAGAAAGAGCTTCTGGATGTGATTACAGAGCAGCTACAGACGTTGAAGGTGAATACCGCCAATATATCCACTCCTGCGGGAGCTGGAAGAGATGTGATGCGCTCTAATACATGGTGTGGAAAGTGTCATCAAGCGGGACATTTAGCCACTGAATGTACCCGAAAACCAACCATTCCTAGAGCCTTCTGTTCCTATTGTTTGCAGAAGAACCATATAGAGGATATTTGCTCTCTGAAAGAGATGCATGAACGAAGACAGAAGGATGAAAATGCAAGATTCAACCTGCTGGAATCCAAAATGACAACACAAGATATTGGACCTAAGCCTAGGGAATTTGGTCCTAATTTTGGTCCAAGGATGTTTCCCTCTCAAAGTTACAGAGGACGACAGAGATCAGAGGTGGAATGTTACAGGTGTGGAGAAATGGGACATATCTCCCCGAATTGTCCAAACCCTAGACGATCTGTGGATTACAAGCCCTTGTGCACTCGATGCAAAGGAGAAGGCCACACTGCAAAGGACTGTCCCAGTCCAGCCCCTGTAAAGGCCAATGCCACTGATATCCAACATAAGGTACAAGAGCATGCTTCCAATTTGGTCGAGTTGGAAGTTACTGCTGTTACGCGCACGAAGAATTGGTTCAGAACAAAAATGATTCTCATGCCAAGACTGTGAAGTTTAACCTACAACTACAGAGGGACAGAGCAGTACAGAACAATACAGTATAGTTCAGAGCACTGTAGCGCCACAGAGAGCTACAGAGATAGTCCCAGAGACAGGACTAGAGGCCCAGGAGATAGAAGATACAGAAGCACCTCCAGAAACAGAAGAAGTGCCGATGTTGCAATTACTAGAAGAAAAAGGAAAGATGAAAATGGGTATAGCCCCATTCCCCAGCAGCAGGCTAGAGAAGCCTGTGGATCCTATCAAAGATTATGACTTGGTCAAAGACCTAGATACTTTTAAACCAAAATTAACATTCTGACAGTTGCTGATGCTGTCTCCCAGCTGCCGAAAGAGATTCAAAAGCATCTTGACAAGAAGATGTGGACTAAGGATCGCTCCTTCAACAATGACCAAGACCAATAAGGCCCTGGAGCCTGTAAAGGAAGTAGATGTGGCTAATGCCTTCCTAGATCCTGGAACCCCGGAGATTAGTGTATGGATAGAACGATGCTTTATTTCAAATGCATTGATTGATGGAGGCTCATCAGTAAACGTAATGACAGATGTCACAATGAAGGACTTAGGGTTGTAAGGAATTCAACCAACACAGTGGCTTATCAGATTGGCAGACCAAAGTAGAGTCAAACCATTGGGCATCCTCCCATACGTAAAAATAACCCTTGCAGGAAGAGATTATTGGCTGACATATTTGGTGGTCAAACCAAATTCTTATGGGACCTCATACCCTCTGTTGTTGGGAAGACCTTGGCTTTTTGAAGCAAGAGCCAGGACGGATTGGTTCAAAGGAACCCTAACCCTAGGCAGAGGACCCAACAAAGTAGTGTTAAAGCTGTATGGATTGCAAAAAGGCAATGGATCCACATCCATTGAAGTCATAACCGACTCCTGTAATGAGGTAATAGATGGTACATATCAAGAGATGAAGAGGCTGTAAAGCAGATCTGTCCTAAGAAAATAGAGGCACAGTCCCTAATAGTGGGCACTGTAAGCCAACTGCCAAGGGAAGCAAAATCCTTGTCCATGGGAGAATACCTCCTGCCTCAAATAGAATTAACTTCTGAAATCACCTCTGATAGTGAAATAGAAGCATGGATGTACTCTTCTCCCTATTACATGACAGTCGTAGAGATAGAGCAGAGTTAGTACAGAGACAATATAGTTATAGAACAGAGACAATACAGAGGCAGAGCAAATACAGAGCAGATACAGAACAAAGACAGAGAGGATACAGAGACAGTAACAGATACAGAGCCAAAGCCAGAAGCAGAGTTAGAAGCTGTAGCAGAAGTAGAAGCAGTTGCAGAGGTAGAAGATATATTCTTCTCCTACAGAGCCTCTATAGAAGCAGAGACAGAGCCTCCAGAGGAAGAGGATGGAAATGATGAGGAAGAAAATGAAGCAGTTTATGAAAGTGCAGATGAAGAATTCCCTCTGATAGAGGATGATCTAGTTGACGTTCCTACAGAGAACTCATAGGCGGAAGATCTCCGGGTGCTGGATGGAATGACTATGGTTTCATTTGGGTTGATCAATGGACCACAAAGTATGTAGAATCTATATAAGCAATGGATTAAAAGCATAAAAATTAAGTTCACCAGTGGCTCCTGTCGCCCTGACCGTTCAGTTCAGAGAAAAGATGATGATGATGCTCCTTGTCAATAGAAGCCAAAGCCCTCAGAGCCTTGGCCCCTAGAAGGTCTGTGTTATGTGACATTCTTGGATGCATCTTCAGAAGATGAATCCCTAAGTCCAGAAGCAATCACCACTCACACAGAAGCAAACAAAGCTTTGATACCCTTCCAGCAACCTCAACAGACAAATGAGTCACCTGTTCAGAAGAAGGGCACTAGTTCTAGTGGGACATCAGACGAGGATACTACTCTCTTGAAAGAGTCGGACCTCTATCCAGAAGCAATCCATGGGACATTTATTCGCAAAGTGGAAGGTGAAAGACAAGTAATGTTCTTGGATGCTGAGGGTACTGAACGTCACCTGAAAGTGGGTCTCAATCTTCCAGAAGAAGAACTAGTGGTTTTGCGAGAACTACTAAAAGAGAACTTAGATGTGTTTGCTTGGTCATATAAAGATATAAAGGGGATTGATCCCACAGTATGCCAACATCACATTGACCTAGAGCCCGATGCCAAACCTGTAAGGCAAAGACAAAGGCGGATGAATCCTAATTACTCTACTCTGGTGAAGGCCGATTTATTGAAACTTCTTGAAGTAGAGTTCATTTATCCCGTGGCTAACAGTGAATGGGTTTCGCCCATTGTGGTAGTACCCAAGAAGAATGGGAAACTTCGAATATGTGTCGACTTTCAAAAGCTCAATTTGAAAACGAAGAAGGATCATTTCCCTATCCCTTTTACAGACCAACTGTTGGACACAGTGGGTGGCAGGCCATGAGTTGTATTCCCTCTTGGATGGATTCAACGGATATAACCAAGTCCAAATTGCAGAAGAGGACCAATCCAAAATAACCTTCACCACAGAATGGGGGAGCTATGCCTATATAGTGATGCCATTCGGGCTCTGTAATGCTCCTGCCACTTTCCAACGAGTAATGATGGTTGCCTTCCAGAATCATCTACATGATTTCATAGAGGTGTATCTTGATGACTTTTGTGTCTATAGCTTGATCCATGAGCATTGGGGACACCTAGAGCAATGTTTTGACAAATGCCAAGAGTATGGAATCTCTCTCAACCCCGACAAATGTGTCTTTGGCATCTCCTCAAGAGTTCTGTTGGGCCATATTGTCTTTGCACAAGGGATTACAACAGACCCGGCGAAGATTGAGAAGATTGCCACTTTAACAACACCAACAAACGTCAAACAATTGAGAGGATTTCTTGGCCATGTGGGCTACTACATGAGATTTATTGCACATTTTGCAACTAAGGCATCCCCTCTACATAAGCTTCTAAGGAAAGAAGCTGATTTTCTTTGGACAGATGATTGTGAAGAAGCCTTTAATACCCTAAAACAGTGCCTTATCCAAGCACCTATTTTACAACCTCCTGATTGGACGAAGGAGTTCCATGTGCACACAGATGCATCAGTTGAAGGGCTAGGTGATGTCTTATGTCAAAAGGGCCCCTCTAAATTAGATCAACCGATATACTATGCAAGCCGAAAGGTCACTGATAGGGAATGGAACTATACAGTGACAGAGCTTGAGTACTTGGCAATGGTGTTTTCACTGGAGAAGTTTCAACACTATTTATTATCAACACATTTTAAGTTCTATGTGGATCATGAAGCCATGTCCTTCTTGATGAACAAAGCAGATGTTAAAGGACGACTGATGAGATGGTTGCTCCTATTCCAAGAGTTTGACTTCGAAGTAGTCACTAAACCTGGTCGTTCCCATGTCCTAGTTGATCATCTATCACGGATTCCTCAAATAGAAGAAGAGGAACATGATGATCCAGACCTTCCTGACGCTTCCTTATTTCTAGTTGAAACAATTACTCCCTGGTACGCAGACATAGCCAACCTCCTAGCAACTCAACAATATCCTCCTAGCACCTCAAGCCGTGAAAAAAAGAAGCTTCTGTTAGAATCAACCCCCTACACCTTGCTAGGCGGAGCCCTATACAAGAAAGGCAAAGATGAAGTGCTGTGAAGATGTGTTGCAGGAGATGAAATCGGCATAGTATTGAAAGCATGCCATGACGAACCATGTGGTGACACTTTGAGGGAGAAGTGACAACCAGGAAGGCTCTGTTATAGCAGGATACTGGTGGCCGACCCTCCATAAGGATGCATATGATTACTGCAAGAGATGTGATGCTTGTTAGCGACGAATGGGAAAACCCACCAAAACAAGTGTCATGCCACTTCAACCCATTCTCCCCCTAAAGCGGTTTGAGAAGTGGGGGATTGTTTTTGTGGGTCCCATTGATCCACCCACCAGACGAAGGCAGAACAGATACATCCTAGTATGTACGGATTATGTCACAAAGTGGTGTGAAGCTAAAGCCTTGAAGCGGGATGATGGTAACAACGCAGCCTTGTTCATGTATGAGAATATTATCACCCGTTTTGGTAGTTCCATTGAGTTGGTAAGTGACAGAGGTACCCATTTCCTTAACAAAATCATGGAGGAGCTAACGGAACTGTATAAGATCCACCATCGTAAGTCCACTCCCTATTACCCTAGAGCCAATGGCCAAGTTGAAGTCATCAATCGCATCCTTTGCTCAATTTTGACAAGAACAATTGCCGCACATCGT